>NW_008335967.1:9673303-9698270 GCF_000622305.1 Nannospalax galili | reverse complement strand
GTATAAAAAATATGAAAATATTATATACCTCACATATACGGAATGACATTTTCAGTAAGTATAGATTAGATGTAATGTGATTAAATATGAAAAAATATCCATATATCATGATTATTAATAACATTTAAGAAATTGTCAGGTCTATTAAATAGTTGAGTACAGGATATGCGATTATTTTAAAGCACGAAATCAAGGTAGAGAACAAAAATAAGATTTAGAAGAGGAGAGAGTAACGTTCTTTACTTCATGTCAAGAAAAATTACCAAAAGAAACAGTTGTTGATGTGACATATTTTACTACATAAAATTTTAATAAGTATAATCAGTGTTGGAGACATTTTATCATTATGGTAATAGGCTCCACCTTTTCTTTGTTACTTAATATAAATATGCCACATAAACTGTAAGCTTTGGTTTTTGCAATAGTAAAATAGAAGTAATATCAGTTCCTATATATAATTGTAAGTTATCATCACTGATGTTTCTTTGTGGCCTCAAAAGAGAAACCAGTGCTTTAAATTGAAGCAGTGTCAACATGTTGTCAAAGATGAAAAGGAAAAAAAAAAAACAAAACTACCAAACAAATGACAATGCCTATAGATAGTAGCCTCACTAGTCAAAGTAACTGATGAACAGATGGGATTTTTCTGAGGGATTCCTGGCAATAATAAAGTTTAAGAAAACATGGTATTCGACTTTCCTAAACACACTTAATACATCTCTCCCAAAATTCTGTCACTAGTTGCAGGAATAAAATCCTCTCTTCATAAATCCAATAGGACATGTGCTTTCCATGCTTTTTCCCTGCTTCCTACATGGAGGCAATTTCCTTCCTTCTCTTCTCCATTTCTTTCTATCCCCTAGAGATCCTGTCCCAAATTTCTATAGGTACCAGTAGGTGACAAGATGTTATTTAGAAACTAGAAAAAGGAAACTTGCCAGGCACCAACACTTTATAGACTTTCTCTTATCAATTGAATTGACAAAGGTACCTTGCCAAATTCAATTATGGCTCTAATGAAATAAACTAAATGTGACTCAGGTTATTATTTATAATTTAAACTATGTTTCATTATGATCAGCTTGTATTTCAAAAAGAGAAAAAGAATGGTGGAGGTGTGAAGGAGGGAGACCATACCTCGGAGAATGGGGCCCACAGTTGAATGAACTGAACCTAACTAGCGGAATAAACAAATACACATTTCTGAGGGTTTTCAAGTTGCTACTCTGGGTATTTGACATTTTTAAGCAACATTTGGTCTGATAGAATTGAGAATGACCACTGTAAGTCAAAAGAACAGTTGAGTGTCTGACTGACAGTTTCAGAGCACTTCATGATAAGGGAAAATTCTATGTAGATAAAGCAAAAGTACATTTGAAATTAAGATGATAAAAAAGTATGCTGCTTTTGAATGTCTCTAAAGAAGAGGGCTCTGTGCAAAATTCATTTAGTAGTCAAGTGTTTCAGATGCCATTCTGCTGTAATTTGTACCTCTGAAATTATCCTATGACAGTTCTGATTCATTTTCTTCTGCCTTACCTTTCATCTCCTGTAGACAAGGTAAGAATAAAGTCATCTCTTGGGTAACTTTATAAAAAACAAACTCCTCGCTTGAACTTGTTCTATTTTCTAAACCATTGCTCTTCTGTAAACCCTGAAAGCAATTCAATCAAGTAGAAGCAGAATGTTTACATTTCAGATTACATATTGTACTTCTTTATTTCTTTGTAAAGTGTCCTTACGTCCCCACTAGTGTCATAATTCGAGTAAATGCTGATATGTATTTCAGCAGTATGTCTTTATTTCTTCCTGTCTCTAAGAATGTTTCAGCAATATGCTATGATGCGCAGCCGATGTCAAACCCAGTTATGCCAGCGGACTTCATTTATTAAGTGCTACCATCTCCACCTACATGTAGTTGAAAGTTTTGTGAGTTGTTTAAGAAATGTCTTTCACTTTCCATTTCTAGAGTAGTGGCAAATGCTTTCTATGAAATAACAACCAAAAAACAAAAACAAACAAACAAAAAAAACATGTAGCTTTCAACTCCTAGTACTTGACTGCTTAGGCCTAGTTGACACCTAAGTCCTCATTTCCTTCAGGGAAACAGCAGTTTATTTCTCTACTATTCAGTAAGTAGATTCAACACTGGTCACTTTTAGACCAACTGAACCTGAGATTAATTTCAAGTTTGTTATTAATCTCGTGGGTTATGTTTTTTAGTAGTTCTCCACAATGTCTGAGCCTTCAGTGAGCCCCTTGATTGTGTAGACCTCGGTTATGCACTACTTTCTCAGGACTCTTCCCTGCTCTACAGAGGATTACATTCACCAGCTCATTCACCGGAGTACTGACTTCTCAAAATCTGAATGAAACATTCAGCCCAGAGTGTCCTATTAACCTGTACTCCCATTTTTGCCCACTCATAAAGCAATCATTTCCTTTAGAGCTTTTGATACTCCCTGTCTGCATCTCTGCTGTATTTAGTTTTTTAACCAGTGCTCCAAATCTTCTTTAAAATACTATATTATTTCTTAAATTAGTTTTTAAGTATACATTCAAAGTGATGTGAAATTTCATTATGTGAAATAGCCTCTTTCTTGTTTGTCTCATTTATCTTTTTCTAATATCCAGATAGATTATATCACTCTCCTGTTGATATTTTGTCAATAGTTCTCACTGTTAAAGGACAAAATGAACAGTATACACAATGACACACTTTTGTTGACTGTGAACTCCCTTGAGTTCTTGCCTTCTGTGCAGCAGCAGCATCTGCCTAGCTCCTCACACTCAGAACTCCTGTAGTGCTAACACATTTGCACTCACCACTACAATCATTCACTTTCTCTGGCCTCCATGCCTTGTGTCTCCTGTACTTTCTATATCATTCAACATTATTCACTAATAGCACAAACTGACTATGGATTTTACAGGCAGGAACTTATTTGAAAGCAAATCCATGAGCACAGAAAATGTTTGGAAGCTATTATAACCAAATAGAGATGGAGGAAAGGAGAAAGAGAGGGAGGAATGAAGGAAGGGAGGGAGGGAGAAAAAAAGAGAGAGGAGGGAGGGAGGAGGGAGGGATGGTGAGGGAAAGAGAGGAGAGAGAGAGAGAGGACAAATGGATATGAGGTCAGGGGCTGTGGTTTGCCTTTGCCTTCGTGGACCAGGGGTGCCACTAGCAATGTGGTTGTCTTGGAATCTAGATGCAGAATGCTACCCCCTGCAGCAGCCTGGGTGAGATTCCCCATAGCAACATCCCAAAGTACAACTCTCTTTCCATGCAGTGGTTTACTGCCCAACAGACTGGGACAGTGAACTTTCTTACATTATTTGTCCTTGTCTCAAACATGGGTAATTACCATAAGATGTAGAAGGCATTCTAATGTTTAAAAGCAAAACAAGAAAGCAAGAGCTACAAATGTTAAAAGCCTATTGCTACTGTAAAATGATCTTGAACATTTAATAGCTTAACTAAACATAATTTTTATTGCTATAGTTACTAGAGGTCAGAGGTGCAGAATGAATCTTACTGAACAAAAATCAAAGTGGTGGAAACATTATCCTTAGAAACAGTATCCTTCCTTCCCTTTCTCAGCTTCCACAAGTCGCCTGCATTCCCTGGTGTCTGGTTCCATAGGACTCAAACGTCTGCATTTGTCTTCACTTCTACTGGCTTGACCCTGACTTCCAACAATAAGGACAGTCTAATCAAGGCTGATTTCATCAAAACCACCAGCCACTCCTTGGGAATCCCCTTCATAGGTGTAAAGGATAGGGATGTGGAAGTATGAACAAAAGGTAAAAGAAATCTGATTCATCCTTCAAGAGGCCTTTGTGGAGTCCCTCAGATGCATTGTGTCTACTGTTGATTTTGTTGACTTCCGGCTATATCCTACAAAATGGAGTGGCAAGAGGGCAGCAGCCCCACAATCTTCACCTCTGTATCTCCAGTAATAGCCACAGGACCTCCTTCTCAAAACATATCACAAACTGGCCGGTTGGCAAAGTGTTAACCACAATTGAGATTAAAACTACAGTTTTTGTAAACTGAGATTGTTTTCCGCTGTTTCCTGATTGGGATGTGTTTATCTCTATTAGGTTTCTAGAGATTGTCATAAAAAGTGATAATTGAATTAGTGTGCTCCAAAATCAGTCATTTCAAGACTGATATATGTTAATATAACATCATATATTCCCCCTCCATGAGTGTTTGCTGAGCATTTAGTCATAGTTACTTTTTCCTTTGGCTAACAAAATTGTTCTTGTATCTATTTTAATAAGCTGTCATGTGAAATACTGTCTTTTCATCTCTGGAAATCAGAGTATACTCTGGACACTGTGTGTTATAAGAAGCTCTATCATCCTGGGGGAGGAATATGAATTTTCTTATAGCTACATCTATTTAAAATGAATATATTTTAAAGAAAGAATTTGTCCTTTCATTAAACTATAATTTCACAATTCATTTTTAGGCCTTTCCTTCAATTTTAGGAAAACTTCTCATTTGTATATTACTAAAAATGAGAAAATAAACATCATATCCTGACAGAGTATGCTAATTATAGTTGATTTTGTTCAGGTAGGTTAAAAATACTGATATTTAAAAATATTAATACAATCATCTCAGTACTCATTAGTGAATATCAGAGTAACTGACATAGTTTTCTGTGACATAAATGACAGTTTTTCAATAAATTATTTATAGGGCTGTAGCATGTTGCACAGATTGCAGTATAATTGAGAGTTTGGCACACAGTTGATCAATACTATGAAAAGCAGAGGGAGTCTGGATAATTTACTGCTAACTGAAAGTGATTTTCTATGCATGTAACTCATCAGCAGCATCAGTGGGAAATAACAGGCATTAAGAGCTACAGAACCGGGCACCTACTGTCGTATTTCAAAAACGGGATTAGATTTTATGGCTGAATCTTGCGTCACTATTTCCCTCCTCTGCCAGAACTAAAATGAAAGGGGCCCCATACCACAGAGTGAGTCACAGTGTGCATCAAATGGAGCCTCTTTCTAACTCAACTCCTCCTGTCTCTTGGTGCCAATAGGTCCTGCGTTACAGCTGCATAGTAGGTCTTCAAACAAGCCCTGTATATCTGCAAATGGAAATTCACTGCAAACCTCATAGACATTAATAATGGTAACACAAGAGAAACTTCAATTTAATTATTTTAATGATAGTGAATTAAATTTAATCCATCAATTTATGAGAAACAGTTCCCATTGAGGTAATCATTTGATTATGGTCATGTACCAATAATGTGGTCTCCAAATTCAGTATGTTAATAAGTTAAGAAGAAATTTAAACTATGCTAATTAGAAACATGATCCCTCTATAAGCACAAAGATATTTTTGAAATTTCTAAATTTGGAAGTTGAATTCCTCAGGGATTTTGTTATTGCATAGTACATTAATTTTTCTCTTCTACCATGATATATTCACTGAAACTAATTGAGATGTTTTCCCTTCCTTTTATCTCCCTCTATGTTATTTAAATGTGTATGCTTTTAAAATCCAATGCCCTTGAGAGGAGACTCATCTATTGTCAGAGGAGAGAAATAAAAGACACGAATGAAGACACATTTTGCAGAGCCGGCAATGCAAGCATCTTTTGACTGGCAGTATGTAGCACAACAGTCTCTGTGATGTTCCGGGTTGTGCTTTGTCAGTGATATGACTCACTTGAGGGTTGATGCTGTCTTTCCTCTTCTTTTCTCTAATGATAGACTGCATGAATCACAAAGAACACATTATTAATGTGCCTGGGCAGGAACCTTTGACAGGAAGTAGCTGCCCCCAAGGGAGCGCATATTGTACTGATATTAAGTTAACCTGAAAACGGTCGACTTTTTCAAATGAATTTTCTTCAGTTAATGTTCTAAGGGACAAAAAAATCATTTTATAGAAATCCAGCTAGGTGGCCTTTCTTTCCCCTCACAGTAAGATAAGAAGACCTTTACATAAACATGGGACTCTAAAGACCATATTATAGAAGTTCAAGACCACTGTGTATATAGGTCTTTGGCAATAGCTAATTTCATTTAGTTTGTGATGAATATATAACATGTTTGTGGATGCGCTATAGAAAACGTTACAAGTCATAAACATTAGTTTAATAAAATTATACAATCTTGCTTTGACACAGATATTTGTTCCTCCTTGGGTTACTGCTCCTGCTCCTTTTCTTTTACAGTAATAAGACACCCTGACCAAAAGAAACATAGGGGAGGAAAGAGTTCATTTGACTTATAATTCCAGATTTTAATTCATCATTGAGGGGAAAGAAAAGCAGGAATTCAAGCAGCTAATCACTTCATTTCCAGAGTCAGAACAAAGAGGGCTGAATGCACTCATGCTGCCTGCTTATTCCCCCGCCCCCTCCCGCTCTCATCTAGCTTCCTTTGTCCTGTATGGTTCAGGATCCTCCGCCCAGTGAATCCTGCTACCTATAGTGGGCTGGGTCTTCCCACATCAATGAATACTCAAGGTAGTCCCCCACAGACATGCCCACAGGCCAACCTGCTCTAGGAAATTCCTTAGTTAAGGCTTGCCTCTCCCGTGATTCTAGGCTGTGGCAATTTGGCATTTAAAACACACCATCACATTTATTTAGCACAAAACTGAGTCTTCAGGCTCCACTGCCTTTGTTTTTTCTGTTACGCTTAGTCAGTCTAACTTACATTGAGAGTCATGACAAGACATGTGGGTTTAAGAGAACCACAGGAAAATGTTCAAATTTTCTATTAAGATGTCTATCACTTTGTATTAACAAATTTGTGTTGAACAAAATGACATTAAAATTTGAAACAGTTATAAAAATGTGAGGCTAAGGAAATTTAAAAGACAGAGACTGGATGTTCAAAGTGCATTAAAAATAATAACTTTCAGCAAATACACAAATCCTTACTATTGCAGATATAAACAACTTGGCATAATTTAAGGAATAATTATGCAAATTCCTAATTTGATAAAGAGAAATCTGAGACATTGAGATAGATACTATGGGTTATTTACACAACAGTCACAACTAAATTTGCCCTTTGATTCCCCAAATACAACTGCTCAAAGTGTAACATAGCTGCTTTCACTGCTTTAAACGTAGTCTTAGTATGAGAACTTTTACTCTCTACATTCTAGATTTCAGCAGATAGGGATACCAGGAAAGTGGTTTTTGTTTGTTCAGCTGTTTTCAATATTTTTATACTAAGGAACAATAAGTTTAATGAATGAAAAATCAAAATGTATCTCTAAAGATACGAGTGCAGATAACACATAGTATAAAATCAAATATTATCAGTAATGATAAAATAATTACCTATTCCATTTTGAATCATATTTTTCATTTATACTTTATTCCAGAAACATTTGAATTAACTGAATAATTAGATGTACATTTTAAAATGTTGTTTGAAAAACAATTGACCAAAAATTAAAATGGCAATCAAAAGTTAAGATATCTGGACTGGAGGGATGGCTCAGCAGTTAAAATACTGGCTCTTGCAGAGGACTAAAGTTCAGTTCTCAGCACCCACAGGGTGGCTAGCAATTGTCTGTAGCTCCAATTCCTGGAGATCTGACACCCTCTTCTGGCCTCCATGGGCACTGCATGACATGGGTGCACTTAACATGCAAGCAAAACACTCATACCACAAAAATTTTAAAAATAACTAAATAAAATGTTTTAAAAATTAAGAAACAAATGGGATTTGGGAGATTGCTCAGTTGGTAAAGTGTTTACCTTTTAAGCAGAAGGACATCTGTCTAAGTTTGATCCCCAGAACTCATGTTAAAAAAAATGAGACAGGCAGGGTGGTGCACGCTTATCACCCCAGTACCGGGAAGACACCGTGAGGCCCCAAATCAGCCATATTAGCTTACTTTGCTAGTTCCAGGTCAGTGAGAAACAAACAAAAAAAGATGTGTGGGGGAAGCTGAAGAGATGGCTCAGTGGTTAAGAGCACTGGTTGCTCTTGCAGAGGACCTGGGGTCCATTACCGGCACCCACGTGGCTGTCCATAACAACTGTCCATAATTCCAGTTCCCGGGGGGATGCTTGGGCATTGCATGACACGGGTGCCCTTACACACATGCAAGCGATACACTCCTCATACACATAAAATTAAAATTATAAAATATTTTTAGAACAATAAAGAAAGATGTGGAGAGTACCTAAGAATGATAGCTAAGACTGTCCTTTGACAGGGGAAGGATGGGGCAGAGCCACCCTGACAGCTCTCCTCTAAAGAGAGGCAACAAACATTAAGCCTGCTATGGTGTAACTGTTTGTCTGAGATATATTGAAAATACTGAAGGAAAATAATAATATTTTCTCTATGAAAACACATGTATTTACATGTATGCCATCTATGTACTATTTTAAAGATTAGCATATTGATGATCCTAATATTTCTCTTTTTTTTTTCCACTCCTACATTTTCATTCTAAACATGGCTTGAAACACATTCAAAAGAAGGTCATTTGGCCCACTTACTTAGTGGTAATTATAAGCATATCATGAATCTCCTTTGTGAGTTCATATTCTGTGATGAGCTAACCCATAAGGCTAGTGAGGACTCATCAAATCATGGGATGTGGTAGCATCTTATCAATTGTCTTATAAAATAGAGCTCTTTTTATTTTATTTATTTATTTGGTCTTTTTGAGACAGGGTCTCCCTGTAGCCCCAGCTGGCCTGGAACTCACTATGTAGCCCAGGCTGGCCTCAGTCACACAGAGATCTGCTCACCTCTGCCTCTGAGGTGTTGGGATTAAAGGCATGCACCACTATTCTTGATTCAAAATAGAGAACTTTATTCAAATACATCAGGTGATAACTGAAAAAAGAGAAATTTGATGTAAACTCAAATGATTTGTTGAATATCTAGGCTACATAATTCCTTTCCTACCATTCTTTAGCTTTGTGGCTATATGACAGGAGAGGAAAGATTATAATAACTTAGCTCCTTGGAATATAGGAATATGACAGACTTGTATGGAAGTGAATTAAGGGTACTATGTCTTTACCACAAGCTAGGCCACAATAGGTCTTACCATAGCTCTAATAATTTCTAGTTTCAGGATAGGTCATAAAACCTACCTGGTAAAGTATCTGGCAAAATGGTCTCTCAGCCTATGCTTTCAGTGAATATTGGAGCATGATCCCCAATAAGTTCATGGGTATCCACATAGCTTGTATTTTTAGTGTGAAATATCTTCACTTTTTTGGTCTTTGGTTAAATGCATAAGAGTCTGCTAGCATGAAATTGATTGTTGTATTCATCCATTAAACAAATATTTACTGAGTGTTTGCTTCATGCGAGACACTGAGGTAGGTACCAAGAATGCCTCAGTGAGCAGATAAATCTGCCCCTGGTGGTCAAGGAGCCTATATTTGGGGCTGAATATTATCCCAACAATTAAGTACAGTTACAGGCAAAATTATTGTCAACTCTGTTCATTGTGATCAGAAGTAAAGAGGACGAAAAAGAAGAGGATCAGAAAGTAGTCATAGGAACAGTAACTAAAATTTAAATTCTGTCATTCTTCTCATTGATAAAGCATCCTGAGGTAAACATGGTCTAGAAAATATGAAGTCTCAGTTGCCACCAGCCACTTGTGTGAACACTCATCACGGAATGATGGACTTTAAAAAATGTATGACATTGAAACACAAGCTACTATGTTCATCTTATCCTCACCTGAATTACTAGCAGTCTGACAAACGGTTTATGTTGAATTTATTAAACGTAGGAAAATAAATGTGTTCTGATGTGATGCCTTCCTACTGGGACCTACCTAGGGTGGTTTTTGACCTGTATGAATCCTGTTTAGAAGAATGTATGAGTTATGTCTCCACTAAATGGTAGTATGATATTTGTTATGAAAGAAATCTGGGTGCTTATGTAGTCAATTTTTTTTCTAATGGTACAAAAGTATTACATGGGGTGGAGGGTGGGTGGGTACCATAGAGAAGGAAATATGGGGAGGGATAACTAATGCTAATGATCTTTGGAAAAACCAGATGGAAAACCACTACTGTAGAGATCCCTTAAAAATATATATATATACATATATATATATTATTAAATGTAGTTTCCCTACAACAGGGGACAATACACCAACTAGATAACTTATCCAAGCAAATAAAAACACCAGTAACCAGAAATGGGTTAGCTCTATTCAAGTTGTTGGCTGGTGGAATCCCCATTGACACCCAAATATTGCAGGCTATTGCCATCACTCTTGATTACCCTACAGAATTTGATGGTAAGACCTATTGCTATAACATGTAGTTGAATCATAACACATGGAGAAATCAAGTTGTTTTTTCTGACCTGGAAGCTTCATCCATACTGACTAGTTTTCATAGTGCTGGAAAGTACCATGCACACTACTGGAGGAGAAAAGTAATCCTATCCAGATGTGAATCCTGTGAGCTATGAAAATGACCAAACTGGCAAGATATGTCCATTAGTGAAACAGCGGCATGTATGTTATTGGAATAGCCAATAACCCTCTGATGGGATTTAAGGCCTAATGCATGAGGTAGAACCCATACCTGGTGCCATTATTGGGCCAAGAACTTGTTGCTGGATAGGTCACGGGTCCTTGGGGATAACCTGCTACACGTATTCTACTAAATGGAAAAATATTCAAATGATTCCTCATAACTTATTGCTGTAGTCAGAGATCAGTACATCTCTCAATCCTCATCAGAGAAGCTTTTTGAAATAAAAGGCAATTATCACAGAGATCCACAAATGGTCAATGTTTAGACAGTAAGAGACCTCAAAATATTTAGCCCTAAATGGAATATCTAAAGCACACTCCTACCGCCAAGTCTCAGGGATCTTTTAGAAGAGGATTCAGAAATATTCTAAGAGCTAGAAGTGGTGTGTGACTACAAGGAAACAATATTTTCAGACAGCAGGGAAGTTGTACATATGAACCCGCAGTGACTATGACAGCATGCACAAGACCTTTTCAAGCTCAAGCCGGACAACATCCAGGCAAGGAAGGGAGAGGTGGGCAAGAATTCCAACACCTAAGCAAGGAGCTACTGGCATATGGTAGTTCCTGGGAAAGGAAGAGTCATTTTTCTTCAAGGGTGTTGCCGGTGCCAGCCAAGACAGACAGTACCTGAAAGGGGGAGTGAGGATTGAAAGAAAAACAAGAGACAGAGAAAAGATACCTGGGAGGACTGTCAGTACAGACTGCAGCCCCGGTTTATTCCAGCTCAGCCTTTTTATGCAGTAGAACATCAGAGATAGCCACCGTTTGCTTAACTCAATTAGCTTCAACAGCTGTTTTTCCCACCTGTATCTGAGGGTCAAGGAGCGGTCAAATACTTGTTGTGAACTCCACCATTTAACTATCTTCCCTAAATTATAAACACATTCCTCTTGACTTGGCAGATTAGGTACTGGTGTGAAAAACACAAACTCTAAGTAAACAAGCAAGCCTGCCACAGCTCAATGTACATAATGTCTGCACTTATATTAATAGCTCCCAACAGGGTGTGATCCTGTTAGGTCTACCATACTCCAGGGCTGAAACTACTCTCAGGAGTATTTGGACAATACAAATTGGATGCAAAGGGGGTGAAGGGAAGCATACAAATGTGGGTAGGTAGGGAGGTGGAAATGGATCTGGAGGAGTTGGGAGAGGGGGTATGATCAAAATACATTGTATGAAACTCTCAATTAACAAAATACCTGGAAGAAAAATACCTGATGAAATCAGCCTTTTTGTGTCCATTCCCACATGGTCCACGTGGGTTTCAAAGCAATGTGTAAGAATATGGGATCATCATAAGGTCAGGATGACAGAAGTTTCACAGGATGAGCAATCAAGCAAATGAAAATGTGTTTTAAATATGCACCCAGGCTCCTTTGTAAGTAAGATTAAAAAAACAAAAACAAAAAATCTTATAATTACTGAATTTGCATTTGTGTAAGACTGTTAAGTAATTGTAGCCAAAAAGCATTTTTTAACAAATATAAATTAATATATTTCTGCTTGAAATAAAGAGTTACAGGAAAAAGAGAAACTGTTTTATCAACTGTAAAAGAATTAAGACCTTGAGAGACAAAACCTGTCAGTTGCTGGGTAGGAAGGCATGAATTCTTTCTATATGAAGACAAAGCTTTTGATTCACATGTATCCTGCTACATATAGACTCATGTGAGCTCAGGTTGTAACATTTATGGAAATAATAAATTTAACAATGTGGCATATGCCAAATTTAGCAAATTTCTATAAGGAAGGATGCATCTTCTAGATTTGGTTTATTAAATTTGCAAATGATAAGTAAGGTTGTGTTTGTAGCTACATTCCATGCTGGATAATTCCTGCAAACGGGAGTGTTGTAAGGACTGAAAAGCAAATTTATAATCAGAATGGGAAAACCCAAAAATAATGAGTCTATGTAGTTGAACAGATGAAGTCTGCAGGTAGCATCAGCCTAAGGAGAAACTGTTGGGCCTTTGGCATTTCTCTAGATTGTTGTAATGGTCTCACATTCAGGGGTTTTGAAGAGGCTGGCAAAAGATGCTAGTAAATGTTTCTCAGAAGTCTTCAATTTTAAAATTATGTCAAAGGGATTGCAGATGGAAACTAGCACAAATGTGGGAAACAGATTCTACTATGTGCAGTAAGTAGAGAAAACTACAAGGCATGTAACAAAGGGCAGGTGATCCAGAGATGTTGAGTACTTGGAGGAAATAAAGCAGCATGCAACAGCTGATATTACTCAAGTTTTCTGTTAGCTGCATATAAATACACTCTAAGTCACTTACATGATTATTGGAAAGGTTAAATTAGCAAGGTAGAAAATCAATATACTATTAGAAGACAATACATTATAGATATTTATAACCATTACCATGCTGTTTATTATCCAGCATAATTTAATCAAAATCATAAAAGAAAAATACTAAAATTCTGAAGTTCTACATCATATTATGTGAATTCTCTCCTTTTAGATATTTCACTTTAATGTATTCTAATGTTAGCAATGACAATAATATTAAACTATAAGAAGACTGTGGAAAGAAAAGTATTCCTAATGACTTTTAAGTTCTTTTGCTATCTGATTAATTGATATTTACAATAAATAATATGCATTTCCATTAATAGAAAATAAAGAGTACACAGATAATCTCATTAATATCTAACTTATGCATTCCTATTAGAATTTGAATGCTTTATTTAGTACTTTTAAAAAATAAATTTAAAAGCTGTAACAAAGGGCTGAAGAAATGCTTCAGTGGTCAATAGCACTTGTTCCTAATACAGAGCACCTGGGTTCAGTTCCCAGCACCTGCACTGGTCAGCTTTACAACTGCCTGCAACTCTATTTCCTAGTGATACAACACCCTCTTCTGGTCACCCAAGCCATGTGCATGTATATACAATGCATATACAGACATGCAAATAAACACATACACCAAAATAAAAAATAAATAAACTTAGAAACTTTAAAATAAATAATAAATCCTGTAACACATTTAAAAAGTAGCATGGAATTATAGTGCACAAAAAGTATGTACTAAAATACCAAAAATGTAAACAATTAATTTAGTAGGCCTGGATGTTCTGAGTACACATAATATATTAAGCACATGTTCACTACTTTGCAGAACATATAAGAATGGCAGTCATTCAGAACATAGCTTCATATGAACTGCTTGAATTGCAGAAAATCATTACCTGTAAGTGAATTCAGACATTATGAAATCATGGTAAGTTTAATTTATAGAACAGAGTCAGCCAGATCCTATATCATTAGAGCCAATCTAGTCAGATGACTTCTAGTTGTCCAGAAACTTAGGCTCTTTTACTGAATAACACCTGTGTGAATCAGTCTATAGACAGAGGTTGTGTCTGTGCCAAAGTTACTGGCACAAAGGTGGGATGCTTTGGGGTCTACTTATACCAAATGTAGCTCAGTAGCATAATCATTATCACACATTCTCAAAACTCCAAAAGAATGTGCCTGTTAGACCTAAGCAATATGGGACTGAGGTTTCATGTTATAGGCCTGAACAACATGGACCAATGACTTAGGTCCCATGGTAAAAAAAGGTATCCAAGGAACCCTTCTGTTTTCCTCTTCCTCCTTCTCCTCCTCCTCCACCTTCTCCTCCTCTTCCCCGTTCTCCTCCTCCTCCTCTTCCCTGTTCTCCTCCTCTTCCTCCTCCTCGTTCCTGTTCTCCTCCTCCTCCTCTTCCTCCTCCTCTTCCTCCTCCTCTTCCTCGTTCTCCTCTTCTTCCTCCTCCTCTTCCCCTTCTCCTCCTCCTCCTCTTCCCCCTTCTCCTCCTTCCCCCTTCGTCTCCTCCTCCTCCTCTTCCTCCTCCTCTTCCTCATTCTCCTCCTCCTCCTCCTCTTCCCCTTTGTCTCCTCCTCCTCCTCTTCCTCCTTCTCCTCTTCCCCCTTCTCCTCCTCTTTCTCCTCTTCCTCCCTATTTCTCTCTCACAATCTATCGCTCTCTCTCTCCTTCCTGCTTTTTCTATCACAATATCTTTTCTGTCTCTTTCATCTAATACATATTTACAGATTCACAAACTAAAGCATTAATTTAAAAAAACAAATGCATGAACTGGCCTGTCTCTCAGAATCCAGTGTTCAGCATAACCTAGAACGCAATGGCAGGCCAAAACCAGTCACCCTAACTCTGGCCTTGTGACTAATTCAAGCACAAGGAAAAAAGAAACACCTTTCCATGTCTGTACTTTATGAACTGAAAACCAAACACAGAAGGCTGTTGCTGACAAGTGAGGAGAACAAAGGCTTAGGGTTCCACCAGGTATTGGATGGTGTGTTGCTTAGGTGGGAGAAAAGATAAATGAATTAATGCAGAATCCTTCCTCCAAAATAGCAGGAATACAATAGTTTTAGTCATAAGGGATTCATTTCACATAGGCCCAAACACCTATTTTCTTTTACTCTTTACAAAGCTAAGTTAAAAAATGTTCAGAATTGTCAGGCATGCAAGGTTATAAATAGTAACAAGAAAAGGTTTTGTAAAATTAGTCATATTGCTTTCCAAGTATCTATTTAAAAATCAGGGTTAAACATAAAAACCCTTCATATTAGTATCTAGATATTTTTTAAGAGAAAACACAAATAAATGAGAATAATTAGATGAAATTTAGCTTTCCCATAGTAATGTGACAGTTTATACAAAACAATCTTCATAGTTTGCACAGGATATGTAAAATTCTTGTTTATTTTCTGAATCTAAGAATTTCTTTAAGAAATTTATTGGCAATGCTAAGTTAGCAATAATTTCTGCAGAGCATGCTGTCTCTAAATTAATATGCACAAAGCATTTATAGAACTATACGCGTTCAAAAATTTAATTTGTTGTTACTATCAGAAGAACACAATTTGTGTGAAAGCCAGTTTTTTTTTTTTATTTCTTTCTTTGGGGTTTTTAGTTTGGGTTTTTTGTCATTTTGTTTTGTTTTATTTTGAGATAGGTTCTCCCTGTAGCCCCAGCTGCCCTGGAACTCACTATGTAGACCAGGCTGATTTGATCTGACAGAGATCCACCTGATTCTGCTTCCCAAGTGCTGGTATTAATGTTGTGTGCCAATATTCCCAATTTGAAATGCATTTTTAGCAGCATAATTTTGTTTGAATTGAAAGAAAAAGACAGTTTTATAAAATCAATACTAAATTTATGAATTACATGTGTCTGCCAAACATTATTAACTGATCAATTAAGAATAGTTTGAATGGGTCTTCATTTCATCTAGTCTCACTCATCTCTTTGATTCCAAACTGTGTGGGTCAATTTTCCATTATTGTAATTATAAAGAGATATCTGAACCATTAGTATGTAAGAGAAAGGCTTATTAAGTTCACAGGTTAGAAACTTGAAAGATTAGAATCACGCTTTCTCATAGCTTGCCTTCTGGTGAGGGCAGCAGATGGCAGCACATTGTGACAGAACATTTATAGGAACAAGTGATCACATTCCAAACAGAACGAAAACAATTGTTTTCCCATAACCTGTTTTAAGACTATGTCCTTGGTGACCCAATATTTTCCATAACAATCCATGTCATAAAAAACTGCAAGAATCAGGAATATGGAAGGAACTAGGGAGGTAAAGGGAAAGAAGGAACATGAGAGAGAAGAATAGTAGTAGAAAAGTGTTGCTAAGGTAGAAATATGCAAAAGGGGGTAGTTAAAGGGGAAGTAGGGAATGAGGACTATACAAAGAGCTATGGGAATAAAGGTGGAAAATTTCTCTGATACTGAAAACAAAAAAAAAAAGAAAGAAAGAAAAAAAAAGGAAACCCCAAGTACCAAAGGAACCCCCTCAAGCCCAAAAGGAACCCTACAGGGATAGAAGAAAGCTGTACCAGAAGCCATACAGTTATTAAATGAAAATCCCAGTGCCAGAGGGGAGTTACCCCCTATGAGCTGTTGACCTGAGGGGTCCTGGAGGTCCCCAAAACAATTAAGGCCATTGCCAATAATGTTGGTTGTATACCTGAAGTGGATGATAAAACTGTATTGATGAAGACACTGCATGATGTCAGCATGGGTGAGAGAGGAATCAAGCTGGGACTAAGCTGCTCAACCAGGGACCCTACATGCTGCACTATCAACATGCCAAACAAGATGTTCCAGCTGGTAGAATAGTGGTGTGTCTAGTGTGTACAACCAGCAAATTTTCTACTGGATATAATGCCTGCTCCTAGATGTGGAATACACATCTGGTACTGTAGACCAAGCCAACCCTGTGTGGCAGGGCAGGATATAGGCCCTGGGGGAAGCTACTGCAACTGTTCTGTTAGATGGATGTGATGCACCTGCTAAAGTACCATCCAAGCGTTTGAGTTTACACCCATAGGTTAAGTTATTATAGCAGCCACTGTTTAGATGGTCTTGCTTCTTGCTATTTGTGTTTTTATTGTAGATGGTCAACACTACTTCTAATACTGGTGCCTGGGGCCAGGCTTTCAACATTTGAATTCTTAGGGACACAATTAAACCATAACAAAAAGGCATATACCATGTAAAGAGGGAGAAGTCATGTTAAGCATTGTAAAACCAGATGCATAGCTTTGAATTATTAAGACATTTTGTGTGTGAACCTCTCTTCATTTGCATTCTTTGTGTCTAACAAAATTTAGGAATACAGTTGCAAGAGATTTAAATTTGAAAAAGTGGATTTATAAGCAGTTACAGAAATTATCTCACATTACATGATCCTTGATTATTATACATGTGAATCTGTAACTGTTAGCAATAATTTTAATTTTTAAAATAGTTATATTTGTTCTGACCTTGAGTTTCCAAATTGAATAAGACAAGATAGCCTCTGCCTAAAGAACAAAGATAGCAATAAAGACCTATAACTATAATGGAACATTGGCAACCATACCCACACACGAACAAATATGTATACACACCCCCCAACACACACACAGACCATGTTCAGGAAGTCCCACTCATAAAAGTACAGAATAGACCCAGTCACCAGAGCATAATTGTATGAAATAAATAATAAGTTGAGAATAATTTGTTCTCATACACATAAAATATAAAATAAATAACTAATTTTTAAAATAATAAAATATTTTTTAAAAAATGGCAGGACTTGAAATTTTAACTCTTAGATCATTTCATTCAAGAGATATGCAATGTCTCAGGTATTTTATCTATTAAATGAAAACAAATAAAATAATGTGTATGAATTTGCTTTCTAAAATAAAGTGTTATTCAAACAATAAAACATAAATTCATAACTCATATCTTACTTTTTATATTTTATTTATTATTTTTATTTTATGTGTATGAGTATATTGCCTGCATGTATGTAAGTACACCCATGTCATGCAATGTCCACGGATTTTAGACAAGGGTGTTGGATTCCCCTGGAACTGATGTTACAGACAGTTGTTAGCCACCATGTGGGTGCTGGGAATTGGACCCAGGTCTTCTGCAGGAGCAGCCAGTGCTCTTAACCTTAAGCCATCTCTCCAGAACTTGTACATCTTATTTTGCTAATAATCTCTATTGTTTTCTTGGCTTCCATGATTTGAGGAAGCAAGCTACTCTGTGAAGGAGACCATGCAACAAGGAGCCGAGTGTGACACTGGGGAGAAGATCGAAGGCAGAGAACATAAGCCCTCAGTCCATGAGCCCCTATGAAATGCTACCAGCAATGACTGAAGGAAACAGAATGGACACTCATCAATAATAAATGAGACTTAAGTAAGATTCTATATCAAATGTAGGCAAAGAAATTCTAAAAAAAGAAAATACCAATATTCCTGATGAAGACACATAAAACCATTATCATAATAATTAAGAAAAAAATGTAGGAATAGAGTTAAAACAAATTAGACACCATTTTTAAGTGGGTTTATTCCATAGATGTGTATTTACCACAATATTTAAAAACAAATCAATGTAGACCACTACATAACAAATCAAAAAAGAAAAATGATATGATCTTACTGAGGTAACAACAGTGTTTGACAAAACCCACATGTACTCAGTACACACATTCAGATAAAAGAGACAAACCGTCCCTCAGTTTGGAAAGATCCTAGACAAGCATGCTACAGGTAAAATGATTTTCAATTTAAAACTGAGCCCTTTTTATCTAATATCAAGACAGGGCAATATTTCCACTCATATTATTTTTATTCAATATAATTCTAAAAATTGTGTTCACCACAGTAGGAAATAACACACATGAGTCTTTGAAAGAGAAAAATAAAATTGTCTCTCTTTACAAATGATAGAAATGTTTATATACTTTGTCACTGTCTTGACTATATCAAGACCAATATACTGAGGGTAAAACTGTACTACAGTTTTGCAAGTTTTATTACCAAGAACCTAGGTAGAGAAAACATATGGAGAGAATTTCTATCTACAACATTTATTATAATCACAGAAAAAAATTGTTATTTGATGAAAGAATATGTTCTAGGTTTTCAAACTGGAGTATATTCTGATATTGAGCCTTGAATATGTGTAAATTACATGAAAAACATTAAATATTCATCACCATGAGAATAACCAGATAAATTATAGATCATTCTTATTTTTAGATCACTATAGGTTAGAAATATTGCTCATTTTATTCAAGATTGCTTTGGCTATCCAGAGTCTTTTGTGGTTCCACATGAATTTTAGGATGGTTTTCTTTTTCTAGTGCTGTGAGCAATATCATGGGGATTTTGATGGGCATTGTGTTGAATATACTGATTGCTTTTGGTGGGATCATCATTTTCACAATGTTAATTCTATGAATCCATGAACACTGGCGGTCTTTCCATCTCCTGGTGTCTTCCTCAATCTCTTTCTTCAGAGATTTAAAATTTTCATTGTAGAGATCTTTAGTTAGGTTTCTTCCTCAACAGTTTTTGAGGCTACTGTGAATGTGAGGGTTTCCATGAAAACATTCTCAGATTGCTTGCTATTGGCATATAGAAAGGCTACTTGATTTTTGTAGGTTGACTTTGTAACCCACCACCTTGCTGAAAGCTCTGATCCTTTCTAGAAGGAATTCTTGTAATCATATTATCTACAAGTAGGGATAGTTCGTTCTCTTCTTTTCCAATTAGTACTCTTTTAATTTCCTTCTCCTGCCTTATTGCCTTAGCAGGAGTTTCAAACACTATATTGAAAAGGATTGGAGACAGTGAAAAACCTTCTCTGGTTCCTGATTTTAATGGGAATGCTTCCAGTTTTTCTCCATTTGGGATGATGTTAGCCAAGGGTTTGTTGTATATAGCTTTAATTATGTTGAAATATGTTCCCTCCAATGCAATTCACTCTAGGACTTTTAATATAAATTCATATTGGAGTTTGTCAAAGGCCTTTTCTGCATCTATTGAGAAGATCATGTGATCTTTGTCTTTAAGTTCATTTATATGAGTTATTACATTTATTAACTTATGTATATTGAACCACCTCTGCATCTATGGAATAAAGCTGATTTAATAATGGTTGTTGATTATTTTGATGTGTATCTGTACACAGTTCAGGGCTATTTTGTTGAGAAGCCTTCTCCCCGAAGACTGGATCTCATAGTTCTGGAGAATACTACCCAAGCTACTAAGGGAGAAAATCAGTCACTGGTCCAACACCAGGTATAAAGCCTAATAGCCACAACAGTGTCCAGCACAATAAACTATAGCAGTGCAGTACTGACACTATTATCTTGAGGACAATCAACAACTAACTGGACTTAAATCTCTCTCAGTGAGGTGGAACTCATGGGTGGCACTGTAAACAATACCAAATAGACATAGCTGGAAAGGTCATAGACCCTAGAGAAAACCCTACCTCTGTCATATCCCTAGACAGATGTTATTTTTTAACTATATGGTAAGTATGGATCCTTATGTTTACAGACAACTATGTCATTCACCACTCATAAAAGACATTTCTTTTATAACAAATGGAGGGCATTACAGAGTTCCACAACTGGTCACACACAAAGAATAAGTGTGTGAGAGATGTCTAACCCTAAGTGACACATTTACAATGGAACTTCTATACATAAGTGTAACCTGGAAGTTCCTCTGATAAACCATGGTCCCATGCCCTTCCTATGCTCTGGGGAAGGAGGCAAGCCTATTAAGGGGCTGGGCCATGGAGATGTAAGCCAGGAAAACCACTGCTCTCTTGTGATTTTGTGTGGCTGTTGGGAAGCCACCTGACTTCTGTTTGAGAGTGGACTTTAGAGCACATCCATGCAGGAGGTAGTCACATTTTTGGAATAGAGTGCAGTGAAAGGCAGGATGGGGTGGATGCTGGATATCACAAATCAGCAGAAAAATGGGTTAACCAAATGTTTATGCACATGGAAAATAATTCCACAATTTATATGGAAAACCATGACAGGTAAGATATTTTAGAGTACTGGAATTCTATGTAAATTTGGCTTCTATTCTATTTGTCTATATGTTCCAGGATCTTTGTTTTGAGTATTATTCATATAATTATAAAATATGAAAATCCTTACAAATTGTCAAAGAAACAGCTTATTTTGTTCAACATACATACAGCTTAGAAGTTGTCATTCTCACCATTACAATAAGAGAAAAAAACTGAGCAAAGCAAATATGAATCATTTTGATCACATTAACTGAAGTGAGGTCATGGGCTAAACTACCAGTTTGAAATCTGTAAGGCAAGTGACAAACACAGACGTCAGAGGTCAGATGAGTTTGCTAAGAGCAAATGTCATCTAAGATTAGCTAAATAGAAAACTTGACAAATCTTTAGAATGAAAGTTAACTAGCTTGACAGTTTAAAAGTATGTGGAAAACCAGGTGGAAGAGGTAGGAGGGAGTGAGGATGGGGGAGGCCCAACACATACACTCAACCTAGAAGCAGCTAGAACATCCTTTAGAAAGTGAAAGGACAAATACTATACAAAAACAGACACATATACACAAACACACATACACATATGCACACATATATACACATACACACATACATTTACAAATGTGCACACACTGTATATATGCTGCATACAAACTACACACAAATAAAAACAAATACATACACTGCACATATGTATAAATGAAAAACACACAGAAATACATACACCTACACAAACACATACACAATGGAACACACAGGCACAAATATGCAAACACACATACACACACAACACAGTGCACACACACACAGACACACACTTCACATGCACATATAGGTTCAAACTTTGCACACCCATATACACAAAACACATATAAGCATACATACATAATGAACACACATACATGTACTACACACACACAAACATACATATGTACACTGCACACAGATCTACACACAAAATATACACTGCACATACATATATACACATACTGCATTCACACTTACAAAAGAACAAACTGCATTCACACACACACACATAGTACACAAACACACATAGACTAACTCAAACACACTGCATACATGTGCACATACACATAAGTGTACACATTCACACTGCACACACAAACACACAAATATGCACACAAATATGCACACATGTCCACGCACACAGCTGTAGACATACATAAGACACAAAATGCATTCACACACATGCACACTACACATATACCACACAGACAAATACTCAAACACATATACCACACACAATAATGTACAAACTAAATGTACACACAAACACACAAACTACACACACACACCATACACACTAGTGCACACACTGGAAGGAAGGAAGGAAGGAAGGAAGGAAGGAAGGAAGGAAGGAAGGAAGGAAGAAGGAAGGAAGGAAGGGAGGGAGGAAGCCAGGGAGGAAGGAAGGAAGGAAGGAAGGGAGGAAGGGAGGAAGGGAGGGAGGAAGGAAGGAGGGACGAAGGAAGGAAGGAGGGAAGGAAGGAAGGATGGAGGAAGGAAGGAGGAAAGGAAGGAAGGATGGAGGAAGGAAGGAGGGAAGGAAGGATGGAGGAAGGAAGGAGGAAGGAAGGAAGGAATATCTGAGGCTCAAGGGGGGGTTCAATGTGACACAGTCACAGTGGATGAACAGCAGCATGCCTTTGGTAGAAATGGAAAATTGTTGACAGACACAGTCATCCTATGTTTCAAGTATAAACATTGGTTAGTAATATGAATGTTGATGTGTTTATTGTAGTAAAATCAAGCATGACATGGTGGCACACTCCTTTAATCCCAAGACTCTGGAAGGAGAGTCAAGCAGATCGCTTTGAGAACAAGGACAGCCTGGGATGGTGTACATAGTGAGGTCCAGGTCAGCTGGGAAGGCACAGTAAGACCCTGTCTCAAATAAAATAAAAATCCAAGCACTAGGGAGGCAGAAGCAGACAGGTCTCTGTGAGTTCAAGGCCAGCCTGGTCTCCATCGTGAATTCCAGGACAGCTGGGTCTACAGGGAGACCCTGTCTCAAAAAGACCAAATAAAATAAAATAGAGAAAATCTGTGGAAGAGAGAATTATAAATGCTCAATATTTCTTATTTACTTATTTACTCTATGTATTGTTTTAAAACAGGATCTCAAGTAGCCCAGGCTGGCCTCAGATTTCTTACATAGCTGTAGATGACCTAGAACTTCTGATCTTGTCTCCACCACCTGAGGATTGGGATTACAGGTGTGCACCACTATACCTAGTTTATGCAGGGATAGGGATCAAACACATGGCTTCAAGCATACTAAGAAAACACTACTAATTTAGCTATATCCCAACCCTGCTCAGTATTTCCATAAACCTGAAATAATCTAAAAACTGCCTCTAGGATAAGTTCAAGTCTCTTAAGGCTGATTTTGGTAATTGGAGGAAGCATTATCCAAAGCATCTTCATCTCAACCTTGAGCACCTTGCTATCTTATTACTCGTGAGTTCAGCAAAGCCTCCAAAAATAATCTTTGTTTGTAAATCTTATGGCTTTCTTTCCACTCTCTTCATTCATGTTATTTAATTTTATTCTTTGTTTCTGATGCCTTAATATGATGTAACATTTCAAAGAAGAAGATACTATATGTGTGCTGGATAGCTTTAGTGTCAACTTGACACACCTGAGTTGAGGAAGCTTCAACTGGGGAATTTCCTCCATATGACTGGCCTATGGCCAGGCCTGTGGAGCATCTTCTTGATTGATGAGTGATGTGGGAGGCTCCAGCTACTGTGGGTGGTGCCACCCCTGGGCAGGTAGGCCTGTGTTGCATAAGAAAGCAGGCTGACCAGGGGCCAGGGAGCAAAGCCAGTAAGCAGTGATCATCCATGGCCTGTGCTCCTGCCTCCAGGTTCTTGCTCTGAGTTCCTATCTTGGGCTCCCTGATGAACTGTGACCTGGGAGATGTAAGACAAATAAAGCCTTTCCTCCCCAATTTGGCATTGGTCAGAGTATTTTGTCACAGCAATAAACTAGAATACGTATTCATGTATTGTCATAGATTATGTGGAAGATAGTCAATAATACATTTATATACAATCTAATCTGTGGATATTAAAACAGGTTTTTCTTATTTTATTTCTTCATTACAGGTAGGTGTGTTCATTTCTTGGGGAGGGGGGCATGTCTATGTGAATGCAGATGCCTGTTCAGTTCAGAATAATGCAGATGAGTTCATAAGGTCCGCTGGAACTGAAGTTAGAGATGGTTGTACACTACCTGAAGTGGGTTCTGGGAACTGCACTTGGGTCCTCTGAAAGAGCAGTATGTAATTTTTAACTGCTGAACCATTTCTCTAGACCCATTAAGTTTCTATGTTTAATATATATACTTATTTATACTTATTACTTATTTATACTTATTACTTATTTATTATTATTATGTTTAATATATATACTTATTTAATATATATTATAAATATACTTATTTAATATATATACTTATTTATTTACTTTTCTTTTCTCCCTCTGAGTGTTTTGCCCTCATATGTGTTAGTGCTCCTATGTCATGCAATGCCCATGGAGGCCAGAAGAAGACTTTGGATCCTCTGGAACTGGAGTTAAAGGTGATATTAGCAGCAGTGGTGGTGATGGAAAACAAACCTGGGTCCTCTGCCAGAACAGCCAGTGCTCTTAAGTGCAGACCTACCTCTACAGCCCCTATTTTGTTATTTTTCATAAAATATATATTTTATTGAATTTTTGTGCATTTCCTACAATACATCTTAATCATATTTTGACACCTTTCCCTATATGCACACCCAATAGTGACAGAAAATATTCCATGTGAAAGAAAATAAGTAGAATATGTGAAATAACAATTGACTGTGACAGCAGGACAATGTGAGCATATACAATCAAGGGAAAAATGACATGGAGGAACAAAAACATACATACATATATGCATTTACACATATATTTGTAGTATATGTACTTATTTATAAATACATATATTGAAGTTACAGATATTACAAAAGATCTAAACAATTGAATGGTAAATGAAAGAAAAATACACAAAAGGTAAAATATTTAGAAATAT
>NW_008335967.1:9636061-9672224 GCF_000622305.1 Nannospalax galili | reverse complement strand
ATATCTGGCTTATATATGACAAATAACATTTTCACAAAGCAATAAGGTTAAACGTTTTCATCAGGATATGATGAAACAGAAAGACAAACAGTTAAAAGATGTAAATTTGGAGATTAAACCTAAGATATTATAATTTAAAATGTGATAACAGAAAAATGGGATAGGAGAAAATACTCCAGAAACAAATTTCCTGAAGTATAAGAGAAGCTTCTATTTGTGGTCTGGAAGTTCTATTAAAGAACTTCTAATTGTGGTCTTGAATTTACATTTTCAAATATATGTATTTATTGAAGGGATGCTTATAATTTTTGGAAAATTACATTTTATCAGTATAGATATGTTCACAAAATTAAACAAAATGTTATAGATTAGAAATTATAAAGCAGGCAGTAAAGTCTCAGATTTATTTAGAATTAAATTCAGAAATAGGCAGAAGCTTCCAGGTGTTTGGCCTTTGAAGATTAAATGGACTCAGAAACATCCCACAGAGGATTTGGAAAGGAAAAAGCCAGGTTCACAATATGAAATCAGTGGGTGATTTGACTTTCTCCACCGTGAAAAGACTCTGAGCATAACTAAAATTGTGCTCTGTGACTGGAATCTATGAACTTAGTTTGGCAGAAGAGATGGAAAGGACCAACAGATCAGGAGGTGTGCCAACTCAGTAACCAGCTCCACAAGTGGATACAGGATCTCCCTTGTCACCAAGGGACAGGGGCTGAAAAACCTTATATATTCCTGGATATGTTTGAATGGCAGGTGGAAGAAAACGCAGGGGACAGAAGAGAGATAAAATAGAAATTAACTATTGTAATGGGTCAACAAGTAGACACGTCAAAGTACTTTTGAAAACAGCATGAAGAACTAGAAACAACAAAATTCATAAACAATCATGAACACAGTAGCTTTGAAAACAATGTGAATATTAATTCAGCTAATTTGTTTTTTAGGTTTGTTTGTTTTGAGATGGAGTTTCCTGGTAGCTCCTGCTGGCCCACAGCTCCTTCTTTAGATCAGGCTGGCTTCAATTACAGAATTCTTCCTGCCTCTGCCTTCCAAGTGCTGAGATTAAAGGTGTGTGCTACCATACCCAATGTGAGATCATATTCTATGTGTCTTTCTGTCTCTGATTTATTTCACTAATCATCTCTAGTTACATGTACATTGTCAGAAGTGAGGGTTTCATTACTTTCATGGCTTGAGAATATTCTGTTGTGTATAAGCACATTTTCTTCATTCATTCATAAATTTGTGGGCACTTAAACTGTTTCCCTTCCCTGGATACAGTAAATTGTACTTCAGTGAATATGTGAGTGCAGATGGCTCTTCAACATGATGATTCATTTTTTTATGTCTGCACAGTGGTAGAATTACTGGAATACTTGGTAATTAAATTTTTAATTTTTTGAGGAAACTCCATACTGTTTCATATAATGGCTGTGCTACTTTGTTTCTCCATCGCTGTGGTAAAACACTCTGACCAATAATACCCACTTGGGAAGGAAAGGGTTTATTTGGCTTACATCTCCCTGGTCACAGTTCATCAGGGAACCCAAGTTAGGAATGTAGGGCAGGAACCTTGAGGCAGAAGCTGAAGCACAGGCCATGGAGGAACTCTGCTTACTGGCTTGCTCCCCTGGCCTCTGCTCAACCTGCTTTCTTATATAACATAGGCCCCCCTGCCCATGGGTGGCATCAACCACAGTGGGTTGGCCCTTCCCACATCACTCAGTAATCAAGAAGCTGCCCATAGACATGACCACAGGCCAGTCCAATGGAAAAAAGTCACCAATTGAGGATCACTCTATCCACGTGTGTCAAGGTGAGAACTAAAGCTATACAGCACAATTGACCCCTTTGTCAACTTGACACACAAACACATCACTATTAAACCACAACCTTTCCATTTCTTATTCCTAAGATATGATGTTAACAATATCACAACATAAGACAGTACAATCTTAAATGTCCCACATTCCTTAAACCATCCATACATTTAAAAGTCCATAGTCTTTTTTTAAAAGTCTCTTAACTGTGGTCTCTTGTAAAATCCAAGATAAGAACTGTTTTATTTCAAAAGGGAAGAATTGGGCACACCTAAGCAAAACCTAAGTCCAGCAAAGTAGCTCAAGGCTGGACATCTTAGATTCACTCATGATCTTCTGGGCCCCAAAGGGTTATGGCAGCTCCACTTCTCACACAGCTCATCTCACAGACCCAGGGCAGCTCCATTGCACACCTGCTGCTGCCCTTGTTGGTCCCATGGTTCTGGCATCTCCCACAATTTGGGGTCTCCACTGGAACTGAGGCTGCACCTTCACCAATGGCCTCTTCTGGTTTCTTGGGGTGCAAAGCCTCAGATTCTCTCCATGACTGCTTCAGTCCTGGGGTCTTCACTGCAGTTGAAGTACTCAGTTGCTGTTCTCTTCACACTTTTGACACCAGAACCATGCAGAAGACTCTTACACATTACCAAGTCCTGCTTCCAGCTCGAGATGGAGGCTCAGGCCTTCTCTGGACCATAGCTTCTAAACTGACTCTGAGGAAATACTTTCCAGAGGATTTTGCCATAGTGATGCTGGACTCTTATTAGTTACAACTGATTTTTCAGTCCCAGCTGACCAGCATCAATCGTCCCTGTAAAGACAAGCTTTCACTTCAGTGCTTCTGGTCTCTTCTAAATCACAGCTGATTCTTCAGTCCCAGTTGACCAGAAACCATAGAATCTCAATTCAAAATATTCCACAATATGTTCTCTGTCTCTGTTTCCCTTTGAAGCTTCATAAGCCAGGCCTCCATCATCCACAAACTCTTTCAGCATAACTATTCCAAACTCCATAGCAACAAATGTCTTTTCCAGCCCAAAGTTCCAAAGGCTTTCACAATTCTAAAAACACCAAGCTCAGGTCTGTCATAGCAATGCCTCACTCTCTGGCCCGGTAGTATGGAGAGCACAGAAAATCCATGGTGTGAACTATTTAAAGAAATTACAAAGATAAATGCATTTGAGTCTTCTGACTTACCTCTTGTGATGAACAAGGAATTTACTGACTTTGTATATAAAATGTTTGACAATTGTGTGAAAAATAAGAATATTAATAAGTTTCGCTGTTTGCTTCTATCAACTGGATAACATGATTGAGGAAAAGACAAGCTCAATGATAAAATTAACCGACTCCAGATTCTCATTGACGTTCTAAATTTTTCTAAATGTGCCAAGGAAAAGAATCTTCTCTCCAGCAGCCGTAGGAGCTAAAGTTGCAGAAGAGCAAGCTGGAGCCCTTGTTATATGTATGTCTGACTTAAAATGCAAATTGAATTCCCAGACTCAAAGAATGTCAGTAGTAAAGGTGAGGGCACTGGTAGGGATTTTGGAATCCTGACATGTGGGATGGAGCTGTGTAGGAGAATCCTGATGAGGCTGAGGATGAACCCTCAGACTCTGAGGAATTTACTCTCCCAGATAAATTAATCTCCCACCCTCAGCAGAGAATGTATTCCCTACAGACCCACCCTCCACACCCTTGACTGAGGGAACTAATCCCATTCAGCAAAACAAAGCTGATGTCCCTCAGTGCCCAGAAATTGTTGCTTCTTGATCTATAACCAGACTCAAGGCTAAGCAGACTTGAGGTAAGATAAAAAGTGTGGTCCGTGAGGAGATGTGCTATACCACCAAAGAGCTTAGTGAGTTTGCTATTTCATTCAAGCAGAAGTCTAATGAATACTTGTGGGAATGTTTTTTAAGGGTATGGGATAATGGTGGAAGGAACATAAAATTGGATCAGCCTGAGTTTATCAATATGGGCCTGCTGACTGGAGATTCTAGGTTTAATATGGACTCTCTCTCAGTTAAAAAAAAAAGTGTTAAAGTGTTTAAAGTTTATTTGATTGGTTCGCTTGAGGCATTTATCAAAAGAAGGCCTGCTGACAGACAGCTGGAGATGCCTGATATTTCTTGGCTTAGTATTGATGAAGGGATTATAAGGCTCAGGCAAATTGGCATGCTCAAGTGGAATCACAGTGTAAAACTGAATGCTCCACAATGGGAGGGCCCAGAGGACATGCCTTTCACTGATTTTATAAGATGGAAAGTACTGAGAGAGGCATCAGCACATTTGAAACGCTTTGTTTTTGCTCTTTTCCTTGTGCCAGTTCTTAGAGTTGGAGATACCGCTGCTCGGTTGCATCAATTAAACGTAAATATAATAGGTTTAACAGGACCTTGGAGTAGGGGTCAGGTGGCAGTGTTGAATTGCCAAAGACAAGGTGAGCGTACTTATCATAATGGGTGGCAAAGGCAAAACAATACCTCTAATGAAATGACCCGAATGGACCTTTGGTACTGGCTAATCAATCATGGTGTTTTCAGAACCAAATACATAAGAAGCCTATTAAGTACTTAGTTAATATGCATAAGCAGAAAAGCTCTAGAACAAAGTGAGAGAAAGTGAGAATTGGATTATAGCAATAGAGAATCCTGTTCAACCAAACAATTTCCAGATGAGACAGTTTACAGACCCAGAACCCCTTGAATGAAGGGAAGGCCAGATTCCCTTGAAGAATCTTGTCACAGTGCCAAAGAGTTATGCTGTTTGCCTTTCTCCCCTGTGGCCTTTTACTAGAGTAAATGTACATTGGATCATTTGAAACTGGATCATTTGAACCCTAATTGTGGGCATCACCGTCTGATGGAAGCCCATGTAAAACGCCATGGCAGAAGGGAGCTCTTGCTCATTTGCCTCTTGCTTTCTCTCTCACAGGTGAGTTCATCTTGCTGCTGTGTCCAACTTCTTCGGACACCAATGTAGACTGAAGACTAGCAGATCTCCAGGAACTCATCAGGTCTTCAACACCAGATCGGGACTACTGAGACATCCAGCTTTGTGGACAGAGCAACTACTGGATTCTCAGCCTTTCCAGTGGGGTATAGCCATCATTGGACTACCAAGACTCTACCCTGTAAACTAATCTAATAAATCCATATTCTCTCTCTCATATATATATTCATTCTACCAGTTCTGTTTCTTTAGAGAACCCTGACTAATGCAATGACTATACTTATTTATTTTACCATTTAAGGTTTCTAAGGGTCCTCTTTTCTTGATAATGTAGACAACACACAATTTTTAGCCTTTTGAACTTTTGAATAATGGATATCTTAATGGGGGTGAGATAACATCCCATTGTGATTTCTATCTTGGTTAGCTTATATTGCTGTAATAAAACACTGACCAAAACCAAAGGGTTTATTTCATCTTACTCCAAGAGCAAGTGGCAGTTCATCACTGAGGGAAGCCAGGTCAGGAACTCAGTGTAGGAACTTGGAGTTAGGAACTGAAGCAGAAAGCATGGAAGATCTTGGCATACTGACTTGCTTCCCCTGGCTTGCTCAGCTACCTTCCTTAAACAGCACAGGCTCACTTGCCAGGAATGGTACTGCACTCCTATGTCAATCGGAAATTAAGAAAATGCCTCACAGATATGGCTACAGACCAACATGAAGGAGGAAATTCCTCATTTGAGGTTTCCTGTTCCCAGGTGATTCTGGTTTTTGTCATGTTGACAGGAAACTAACCAACACAATTTATTTTGTATTTCCATGATAATTGGTAATATTGAGCATTTTTATGTGTTTATTGGCCATTTATATGTCTTCTTTTGAGAAATGTTTATTTAGATATGCCCATTTTAATTAGATTATTTAATTAGTTTTTTTACATTGAACAGCTTATACATTGCAGATTTCTCCTCCTTATCAGATGTATAATTGTAAATATTTTCTTCCATTCTCTAAGCTTTCTCTTGACTTTGTAGGAAGTATATTTTGCTGTGCATAAAATACTTAGTTTGATGAAATCCAAGATGCTTATTTTTTGCTTTTGCTTCCTATGCTTGTGGGATTTTATCTAAACATTATCACTGATTGATACATCCTGAAGTATTTTTTCCTGTTAGTGTCAGGATTTCAGGTCTGACATTTAAATTTTTGATCAATTTTGAATTTATTTTTGTAGTTAATGAGGGATAGGATGTGCTAAGGACTCTTTTCATTGCTTTTACCAGATCCCTGACAAAAAGTAACTTAAGTAGGGAAGGGTTTATCTTGGTGTATACTTTAAGAAGGGATACAGCCCTTCATAATGGAGAAGGCATGGTGGAAGGAGCCTGAGGCATCCAGTCACATTGGGAATGGGACCAGATAGGAAATATAGACCTAGGCTATGGAACTTTAAAGCCTGTCCTTAAGTGATCCACTTCCTCCAGCAAGGCCCTACTTCTTAAACATTGTCACTACCTAGAGACTATAGTTTCAAACACGTAAGTCTCTGGGAAATATTTCCCATTCAAATCACAACACAGGGTTCTAAAATTACTTATCTATATGTGCATATCCAAATTTCCTTTTTGTTTTTGAATGCTTGTTTTTAGCACTGTTGTCAAAATCATTTATCTATAGATGTGTAGATTTACTTTTAGACTCTTATCCATTGGTCTGTGCCTATTTTATGCAAATGCCATGCTATTTTGAGGACTATATCTTTGTAATGTGTTCCTTTTGCTTATCATGGATTTGATAACTTGGGAATATTGTGGTTCCATATAATCTTTAGCGTTACCTTTTGTAGACTAGTGAAGAACATCATTGCTATTTTCATAAGGAGCACACTGAATCTGTAAAGTGTTATGGGCAATATGGAACATGTTAGAATACAGATTCTTCCAATCCATGAACATGGAATATTCCACATTTTTATTCCCTCTTGAATTTTTCATCAATGTTTTATAATTTTCATTACTGAAATCTATTGTATTAGCTATTTTTGCTGTTGCTGTTAAGAAGTACTTGCCAGAAACAACTTCAGGGAAGGATTTATTTTGGCTTATGCTTTATGGGGATGCATTCCATCATGGCAGGGAAGACTGGGCAGCATGTCTTGGTCTGGGGTGGCGGGAGCCTGCCTTGTAGCCTACTCACACCTTTGTAGATCAGTGGAGATTTTGGAGGGTTCTATATATGTAAGTGCTTGTCCTGTAAAGAGTGGCAATTTAACTTCTTTTCTAATTTAGACACCCTTTGTTTCTTTTTTTTTTTTTTTTAACCTGAGGTTTTAGTCTAGGTTCAAGGTGAGAACCTATTTATGTTACAGTAGCTGGTCATGTTATCAAACTGCCTTCTAAATGCTTGTGTTTATACCCACAGATTTGGGCAGCTATAAGCTTTTCTGCAGTGGGTAGTGATTTATGCAGACTCATAACTTTTCAGAGTGCTATGAATTAGCAACTGTGAGTGCTGAATAATGCACAAGGCATTTGTATTAACCTTCCATGACAAGGCTCAGGGAACTTTGTGAAAAGGGAGGTGGAAGAGTGTAAGTGAGAGAGGATGGGGAAGAGTACTATGAAATGCTTCCTCTGACCATTACATGATTGTTGCACACATGAACTCACAGCAACAGTGTTTGCCTGTGATAGGCCTGTGGAAGATCAAGCCAGTTAATAATTCCAACGTGGAGGGAGGACCTGCCATAGCTGAGGAGTTATTGAACATGTTTCCTCAACTCCGGATATCTGGTACTTTCCACGTGTTTGCTTGGTATGTGGTGTGTGAAAGCTGTGGCGTTGCAATCATCTGTGCTTAAAGTGGAGGCAGCTGCAGATTCTGTGTGCACCCTTTGTGCTCCTCTGGTGTTTGAAACAGCTCCTCAAGGTAATCATTTGCACCTGCTTGCTATACTTCATCTTATTTGGGACGCAGCTTATCAAACACAAAGCCCTGAACAAGAAATGATCTTTGTTTACTTTTACATCTTAGTCTGGCTTCCTGTAGCTTAGATTTCTTGGTTTTTTAATTTAGTCTTTCCCTCGTAGGCTCTTGAGGCCTGTGTTCACTGGATCAATTTGTGGGTTTTGTTGCTAATTTCTAGAGTCAGGAAAATGCAGTGGCCTTTGACTCCTAAATTGTATGCTTAGAGATGCCCTTCTTAAGATGCTTTCTCAGCACTGCGGAGGTTATACGATGGGAAGAAGAGCAAACTAACACAGCAGCAGTGTGTTCTGAGATAGCAGATCCCCTCTCAGGTTAGGATGCTACCAAGTAACACTAATTTTTACTTTCCAAGTTTCTCCACTCTTTCTCTTCTCCCCTACTCTCTGACTCTCGTGCCTTCCCACTGCCACCTTGCCCCCCTTTGGAGTGTTGCTGATCTCCCACTGTGTCACTCCATCTGCCAGGGAAGACAGCCATTGCTCAGTCTTCTAAGCTCAGGTTTGCCACTTCTGTTTGCTTCATCTTGGTGAAGTGCATGTGTCTAGGAATTTGTCCATTTCTTTTAGATGATCAGCTCTGTCAGACAGCAGAGGTTCACACACTCCAGTGGTCTTTTTATATCTATGGTGTCAACTGTCAAGTCTTCCTTTTCACTCTTGGGGTCACTTACCAGAGATTGGCTCAATTTTTCTCAGTCTAGCTAAGGGGTCTGCTGTTTAATATTATTTTGATAAACCATCTCTCTATTTCATTGCTAATTTGAATTATATTTTTAGTTTCCATTTTACCTTTTCTGCTCTGATCTTTATCATGAATTTCCTTCTCTGAGTTCAGGTTTGGCTTGTTCTTAGCATTATAGTTCTTTGAGAGGTAGCAATATGCCATTTATTTGATATCTTTCTACTTTTCCAATGTAAGTATTGATTGATATAATCTTCTCAGTAGTACTTTGCTGTATTCCATAGTTTGGGTGTGTAGTATCTCCACTTTCATTTGTTTGGGGTATTTAGACATTCCCTTCTTGATCTATGCTTTGGCTTGCTGGATATGCTGCAGTAAGTTATTTAATTTTCAAACATGCATATAGTTTCTAAAGTTTTTCTTATTACTGATTTTTCTACCTTTATCACATTGTTACCATAAAATATGCTCCATATGGTTTCAATTTTAAAGATTTGTTACGACTTTATGGCCCATCATATTGTCTGTCTTGGAAATATTTTCTCTGTTAATGGGAAAAAAAAACTTGTCTCCATATTGCCCATGTCTTGAAACTTTGTGAGGGGTTGAGTTTAAACATGACAGATGAATTAATCTTGCAAAGGACATTTCCATGCAGTTCAGTATTCAGTTTGAGTCATAGATATCACTGTCTGCTTTTAATCAGTTTTGGAGTGTAAGGAACAAAAGGCAGAACACAAAGACTTTAACACGTGTAATTTTGTCAGATAAGCCACTATAAATTTGGTGATAAGGAAGACATGTTTTCTGAAGAGCTAGAACTATTAAAAAGAAGCCAAGTACTTTGCATTAGGATAATAGGAAAGATGCCTTGAGACGATCTCAGAAACTGGCCAGTTCCTGTCCAAGTCAGACTCATGGGTAGGAGTAAACTCATCTGAAAGAAAAGATGTTAAGGGTATCTTTTTTGCACAGAGTTGCTTATGAAAATGTTTCACAGAATTTAGTCATTCAGGCACTTGGAGACTTCTGCAACCATGGGCCAAGTGAGTTGGGTTACTATGAGGACTGGCAATAGATCTTGACATTGTCCACATAATGCTGTATTTTAAGAAAAGAAGAACATGAGACTTACATGTCATGTATGCTTATATCCAGATTTCAATGACAAGCTGAGAGGTCAATATAGGAAGCTGTGTGAGTGAAGCCTGAATTACAATGGAATCCTTGGGATGTTGAAGAGGCAAAGGAGACAGAATGTCTGATGATGAGTATGGAATCAAACTGCATTCTGCTCACGTCCTGAGAACTCGAGTAGAATTGAATTTACATTTTTAAAGTTTAAATGAGTGTGTGTGTGTGTGTGTGTGTGTGTGTGTGTAGGTATGTATGCGTGCATGAGTGTCTGAGTGACACGGTATGTAAGTGGAGGTCAGTGTACAACTTTCAGTAGTCAGTTCTGGGCTTCTACCTGTGTGAAGCACGGTGTCTCTTTTTTCTGCTGCTTCAGTACATACTCCAAGTGAGGTGGCCCATGATTTTCCAGACGATCCTACTGTAGGATTAGAGATGTGAGCCACCACATTCAGATCTTTCCATGATCTTCTGTAACCAGTGCCTTTATCCAGTGAACCATTTTCCCAGCCAAAGATTCAATTTAAATTTGATGGACTAAATTTGTTGGCAGAGAAAATTTCAAGACAATAGTATCACGCTATGTTTTGATTACAGGTCTTGGCTCTCATTTAGGTCTACAGTGAAATAGAGCAAAAAGTGGAGGCAGAAGATATAAAAAAGTGAAGTTTGACAAGGAAAGGTTTGTAAATTTAAATTTTAGGCCAAGGAAAGTACAGTCAACATAGCATCTATAATTGTTGGAGATTAGTGCCATTATAAAGAAACCTAGCACTCTGCCCTGGGACAACAGGAAATGTGCTATGCGCTTAAGACCCAATCTACCAAAGACTCCATATTGTAAAAATGCAAATTGATCTAAAATGGAGAGAATCTAAACTGAGAATGATACTCAGGTGGTTCTCTGCTCAAAAAAAAACATGTCTAGGAATGTGTTTCCCCAACTTCAGCACACAAAGTGCAATGTAGCTGTGTTCCAAGAGGCCAGATTCCACATCAGGCTGTCAGGAGAACTTGGTAGCATTATCCACACAGGACTAGTCTCATAAGCATGAAAGATAAGGATTGAAGGGTGATGGTCTTGAATCACAGTTTCAGAGATCTGTTAAGAAGAGGGAATGTGTGATAGTTTCAGCATCCTACAAAGGGCCCCTGAGAGACAGCTGTACGAAAGTGAAGTTCAAGCTGCAGTGGAAATTCCAGGATGTTGTACATGCCAGAACCTCAGGGCATCTGCCAAGGAAAGCTGCAACCTTGGAGCAAACTGGCTCAAGAAAAAGGCCACATGTGGTGCAGATGACAGAGCTAGAGGGCTGGTGCTAACCAAGCCCTCTGGATTCCAGATGATTTCATCATGAGCCCCAGGTGCCCAACATGGAACTGTAAGATGTGGTGTTTGTCCTGCTGGGTGCTGGTCTTATTTTGGTCCAGTCATTACCTGCTGTGCCCTCATTCTTCCGGGTTAGAATGGAAATATTCACTCTACTCCATTGAGTATTAAATACATGTAACACATTTTTCATGTTAAATGAACTCAAGAGGAGATATTCTGATTTAGAAGCCACGTTGACTTTAGACTTTTAAATATGCTGTAACTGGGGATGGTTTTAGTTGGACTGAATGCACTTTGCATTATGAGATGTCCATGTGATAATGGGAACAAGAGGGGGCTTAAAAGTGATGTTTGAATGCAACGTTGACAAGGGATGGAGTTGTGATGCTTAATCTTGACTATCAAATTGATGGAATTTATATTTATCATGGAAACAAATTTGGGAGCAAGTCTGTTAGATAAAATTGAGATGTTAATATTCCATAGGTCAGGATTGTGGAATTATTAAGGAGAATGTGAGCTAAGTGCAAGTGTTCATTCTTCTCTGCCTCCTAACAGATGCAATGTGATGAGATGCCTTAAGTTCTTACTACTAGGACTCTTTTTCATTATACTGTCCCATCAAACTGTAAGCCTAACTAAACCCTTCTGTAAGTTGCTTTTGCTAGGTATTTTCTTTCAGTAATAATATAGTAACAGATTAATCATTAAATAATAATTGAAATAATGGAATGTATAAGAACAAATGAATATAATGAGAAAATTGACTAAAAACTTAGACAAAGGCACAAGTATATAAGAAATAATTAAATAGTAACTTCTTTTTAATTAAGTTTAGATAGTCAAATAAGAAATAACTAACAGCATTTCTGTGATGAGGAGGAATTTCAATATCTGTATGCCCAATATTATAGTCATCATTCACTTCTGAGTACTAAGCACTGAAAATTTATAATAACTATTGTGATTAGTGAAGACTTGGCTTTTATTTTGAATTAAGTTTTAATTTGATGCACAAAAATTGGTTTCATTATTCTGTTTCCCACTCATATCATGAATACTACTCATTTTCCCCTCTGCCTCTTCCCCATCCTTCCATCCACTCTTATTGGTTCTCCTTCCCCACAAAGGAAAGGGAGTGGGCCTTTATTTTGGCACACCTGAGTGTAAGAATTATAGGTCACTGACACTCTAATGAGATATGATTTCTATAGCATCCAGCTCAGAGGTGTCATTTGCAAATAAAAGACACAAAGTTGGGGTGGGGAGTTGAAGGGTGAGGGTGGATGTGAGGGTGGAGATGAGGGAGGAGTTCTGTTTATAATCAAAATTCATTATATGAAACCCTTGAATCAATAAAATTCCTTTAAACTTAAAAATACTAATAACAAAAAAAAATTTAAAAAGAATGTAAGGAAAACAAGAAGCAAAAGGCTTTCCAGCAAATACTGGTAGAATTTTATACAACCGAATAGGTTGTAAGTAGCAGAATTGGTAGTGATTATCCTTTCATAAATACTAATATAATTTGCTTCATCAAATACCCAGAAGGTTCTGAGCAAGATCACCTCTGGCCTGGTGGATCCAAAGGCTGTTACAGATGCAGGCAAAGACCTGACTTCCCTTCATGTGTCATTTCTGCTCATCATGTTGCTTGCTTCATTCTGAAGTTAGGCTCTTGTCCAGAGAGCCTCCTTTGTAGTCATGGGACAGAAGCCAGAAATGAGCTGTGTTACATAGATTTGCTTTTGCATCTAGCAGGAGAGTGATAGACTTCCCTTTTACTATAATTGGCCCAGTCTAGAATCAATCCTTGTGAAATGTGCCACCGCTCAACTCTTAAGGTTTTGGCATTTGTACCAGAGAGAAAATGAATATATTCACTTTAATTATTGATTATAAGGAATATACTATTAAATTTCTATACTTGATAATATGTGGCATTTTGGAAGACTGGTGGGATATTTCAGTAGATATTTTAATTTTATCTCTTTAGATTTTATTTCAGCAGATTTATGTATTCAATAATTTTATATTTCTGTATTAGGTCTTGCTACCTAGCACTGATTGGCTTTGAACTCCAAGAAATGCTTCTACCTCAGTCTCCTAAGTGGGATTATAGGCATATGTCACCACACTCACTTGGTAGGTATATAGAAATGTAGTTACTTTCTTTGTGTGCACATAGGGGAATATAGATACTGAACCAATTCAGAATTGTTGCAGAAGTATTAAATTTGATTTCTATGTTAAAATCTTAACAATATAATTCAAACCTTAAAATGAAACCTATAATTTCAATAAAGAAATACATAAGAAATTAAAGAAATGTTTGAAATCTACAAAAATTGAAAAATAAAAAAGATAAATTGGGGCCGGGCGTGGTGGCGCATGCCTTTAATACCAGCACTTGGGAGGCAGAGGCAGGCGGATCTTTGTGTGTTCAAGGCCAGCCTAGTCTACATAGTGAATTCCAGGACAGCTGGGGCTACAAGGAGACCCTATCTCAAAAAAGACAAAAAAAAAAGATAAATTGGGCACTCAAATATGTCACTGAAATATGATCGAACATATTAGTATCCAAACTAACTTAATTTTGTTTAATAAAATATGAGAAACATATATCTTTTCAAATTCTAGTTATATATAGTTCATGAAAACATACTGTAGGAAAAAATTATTTTGAAAATGTATTCCTCTCAAATAGCTACCAAAAATCTGTGTCAGAGCATTAGTATCAATAAAAATAGAATTTGAATTAAAGTATTAATGCAGAGCAGGTTGAACTATCAGATAGTAAAAAATAAGGAGTTATCTGAGCCACCAAAATTTATAAATTTGATAACATTGCTTAAAATTATACAGTGCAAAATTGACAAAAGTAGGTGAAATTGATGATGGGTGTGAACATATTCATATGTGTGCACCTGTTCATCTCTGTGTGAATGTTCATGTATGTGTACATGTTCATGTGTGTGTTTGTGTGTGTGTGTGTGTGTGTGTGTGCGCGTATGCAGAGGCCAGACACAAATTGATGTCACTGTCTTCTTTTATTGTTTTCTACCTTATTTATTGAGACAGATGTGTCACTGAACCTGGAGCTCACCTACTAGGTGAGGCTAACAAGACAGAAAACCCCAGGAATCCATGTGCCTCTGTCTCTTCAACACTGGGATTAGAGGTGCTCCCTCCTATGCTTGGTTTTTACATAGATACTGGGGACCCGAATCCAGGTTCTCATGCTTGGTCAGTAGAAACTTTCTCAACCAAATCATTTCCCCATCCTTGGGGAGGATTTATTTTGAGGACATGTTCCCCTGGCCATCACAGAAAATTATGGATTGGAAAATCCCTGAAATTTATTTAAGATCAGAAGACAAACTACAATATCAAAACCTCTGTGCTACGTAAAAATATCTTTCCTTGTGTGCATTCACATTGTAGTATTAACCACATGAAAGTTATAAATATAATATGATATAAAATAAGACACTTTGTCTAACTAAGTAAAGTACAGTTTACTTTATTATTGAGATCAATTGTTAGCAAACTGAAACTTGGGAAAATAGAACAGATGAAGCAAAGCTATGTGTTCCAACAGCCTAGTCTCAGGACTTCTGTGAACAGGTGTCTAGGATTGGACTTCCCTTGGAGCAGCTGGCTCAATAGTTACAGACATCTGAGTCATCAATTTAAATGAGAGTAGAGCTTCTTCTGTTACTCTCTATTTTACCTTCAAACTTGAGTAAAAGTGTTTTTAATGCAACAGACATTTTGTAGAGGTGCCTTGGAAAATAAAACAAAAATGAGTGTATTACCTTTGGAGTAATGTGGAGGAAATTGAGTAGACTCTAGCAGCAGTTAAAAGGAGAAACAGATTCGCCTAGTTTGGTGCAGAGAGAGTAATCCAAATTGACTGGTCTACAGTCTCAGAAAAATGTGGGATATGACCAGTTTTCAACAGCTGACAGAACTGATGCATAAATGTTCTCTATAGAATAATGAATGAAGAATAACCAATGAATGGAATAATTCAAGTAACACTTCCATAAAATATTTTGTTTCCATGAATACCATGGTTTAGGAAACTCAAGGGAATCCAACTTTTTCTGTAGAAGTAGATGTTCAGTCTGATATGTCTAATATAAATTTGCTGTATACTGTGTCTTATCTATACAGAAATAGTATGTGCCTATGACTTTGGAGAACTAAGACAAGGAAATTATATTTCCTACTTAAGAGAGAAATGTAGGTTTCACTTCAAAAGGCAAAACTATCATTTTAAGAGGATGAATTGGAAAGTATTTTAAAAACATGTGAGATGATCAAGGCATTTAAAATAAATCTAAGAAAATGTGTTGGCTCTAGAGCCAATATTTTTTTAATTGCAAAGAATACATGATTTATTTCTTAACTGATGCTTAAAATTTTAATCTCCTAGGTATGGAAGGGTTTATAGTAGGGTCTTAGTAAATCTTTTCACTTAAGAAAAGACATCTCAGATACTGGGGAGAAAACTCAGTTGGTACAGCATCTACCACTTAAACATGAGGACCTGAGTTGGGATCCCCAGAAACCACTTAAAGCTAGGCATGGTGGTATGTGTCTGTAACCTTAGCAATGCTAGACAGACATGGGTAGGTACCCCAGAGCTTACTGGACAACCAGTCTAGACAAACCATAAGTTCTGAGTTGAGTGATAGATGCTGTCTCAAAAGATAAGGTGGAAGCCACTACAGGAAGGCACCCAATGGCTAACTTCTGGCCTCCACAGACATGCACAAGTGCATACATATAAACACATGTACAGATAAGCACACACATGTACACAACACATATACACATACTCATTTTCATTATCATGATGATAATAAAATATTCTCATTTTCACTATCATGACCATCTTGGTATGTTAACATATGTCATATCTCATTTTCATTATCATGAAGAGCTTGGAATGTCAATATATGTTATATTCAAGAACAAATATTATGTTGGTAGATTCATTGATTAATTCAGATTTGATAGTTAACATTTTTGAAGTTTGTTGGCAGAACAGATATGAATGAAAACTTTTTTTTCTTTTTTATAGTATGTACTCTGAGTACACTAGGGAATTTCTAAAACTATAAATTTTCAATGGAGTAAATTGTAGGGTTTAAAAATGCCTAATTAATCTTTAGGCCTGAATTGTTAGTTCTTAGATATTAAGGTGTTTGAACAAATGCTAGCCAGTTTAGCATAATTTGTTTGCATTAAAAATTGATTTGCATTTATTTATTTATTTACTGTGAGAAGGTAGGGAGAAGCACACATGCCACAAGGCACATATGGAGGAGCGAGGAAAACATGCCTTGCAGGCGAGGGGTTTTGCCTTCTACGATATGTGTCCTGGAGATTGAAATCAGATTGTCAGACTTGGCAGCAAGCACCTTACCCACTGAGCCATCTCACAGGTCATTTTTCTGATTTTTAAACCACGTTCTAGAATGTGCCAACTGGCTTTCCTCTGGTACAAGCCAATCATTGACAAACCTCTCATAAGCTAGTGGTGAGAGAATGTAGAGGTATCGGTGTACTTCACCACAGTTCAGAATACCTACTCAGGAATATTTCCATGTGTTTTGCACCAGAATTAAAATCTATCATATTTGAGGGGATTAAATATTTTAAGTGATTTAAGATAGTATTTTGCATATCAAAAGTATTAATTTTTTTGATTCATTAAGTTTAATGGAGTCATGGTTGACAGTAATGTCATGTTTTAGGCCACTGCAAACAGGGACTATACAGAGCATCTGAAAAATCAAGTTGTACTGACAATCAAGATCTTCAAGTTCATTCATGATTCTACAACAGACATTCAAGAAATCTAACAAACTGTGTACTAAATTCAAACTTTTCCATTTACCCATTCATTCACTTCAATTAACCCTTTTGTGAGCTAATATGAGAGGGAAATCTAAGTCCATGTGTGCACTAACAAGCCTCATAGCAATTATCTTTGACAGGTTCTTTTACCTCTTTCTAACCATTCTCATCTTCAAATTGGAGCTAATAATAATATAGTCAACACCTCATTTCCATAACCATTTTACAAGAGGACCAACATAAAAAATAAAAGGCATCAAAGAAGCCTTTGTAAGTTATATAACATTATGTAAGCCTAATTTAAAGATAATTTCTTCCCTCAAAATAAACTTTACTTTTATTAACCGAGCAAGAGATATAAAGGTTTGTGTATCTTTTCCAATACATCTATATGGCTCTCAACTTAACACAATTATTGTTTTATAGAAGACATATACCATGGTTTTTTCTTCTCTAGCAGCTGGTATTTTTGGATTAAGATCATTCATCTAAAGAGTGCTTTAAAAAGAGAAACAAATATATTTCATGTGTTAAAAGTCATACAGACCCTAGAATTACAGTTTCTATCATCTGGACTCTAAAAGATACTTAGTTTTTTAAATAACAAAAATAAGTATGAAGTTAAAATTTTTAAAAAATTAGAGTGACTTAAAGTTATGGAGTTATTTAGCAAAGTTCAAAACTTTGTGACGAGGGAGGACCAGATATCTCAGCAGGTAAGAGTAGTTGCTGCTCAGCCTTAAAACCTGGGTTTAATTCTGGGACCCATAGGATTGGAACTAATGGCAGTGAGTTGTCCTCAAGAACTAATGGCAGCAAGTTGTCTTCTGACCTCCACATGAACACAGTAGCAGCTCTGTGCCCACACATACAAAATAAATAAACATTTAAAAAATTTGGGGGACCAAAATAAATGTCATGTGTGGTGTTGCACACCTTTAATCCCTGCACTCTGAAGGCAAAAGCAGGCAGATATATGGAGGCCAGCTGGGGCTACAAGGAGATGCTGTATCAAAAACCAAGAAATAAAATAAACAAATAAATAATAATTAAAATTAATAATTTAGGGTATATAGAAAGAAGTCTCAGAGTTCCTTTATCCCCTTAAGTTGAATAAAGGATTTTTTTTGTATGTGTTTTGATTTGATCAGAAGATGTTTTAAGTTTTATCAAGTGCTGGAAGATCTTTCTGCTTCCTAAAGTTTCACTCCACATGATGAGACAGTGTATACACAAAGGAAATCGTGAAGAAGGTTGTCCTTTCAGTTAGACAGTTGCTAAAACTCTTCATGGGACTCGGTGCCTATGGGACATCTTGTTATGAACATCAGAAATATATTATAATCATTCCTTTATCTCCTCATAGGGAAAATTAAAGCAAATAATTTTGGACAATATTTGGTATTCAATGGAATTAATTTAATCAAAATATGAAATAATTTTAGTAAAGATTTATTAAATGCCTATAACTAAGCTTTTTTATTTTAATGACCAGTCCAGTAGCCCCTCTCAAAGTAACATACAGCTTAAATATTGCCTAAAAAGTACTTAGTGTACCAGAGAAATAATAACACATGGGAAATTATAGTGTTAATGTTTGGCATTTTGCCCCATTTTGTGTCTTATCCTTACACATTTTGCTCTTGCTCCTGGGGTTTAGAGAAAACACTAAATAATTAAAGTTCTTTATTTTAGAAATTGCCAAATTTATAATTCAGATAATTTATCTCCCCAACTCCACTTATTTTTGTATTTTATGTCTTAAATCATGACATTCTAGGTCAAGTTTCCTCAATTTTTCTGTTACAGATTCATAGGAAGTCAGATGAACTTATAAAACTGTAAAAAAATGTCAGCAGAGCCTTCTATCATAAAGGCTCTAGAAAATGAACATTTATTCTTTCAATTTCAAAAAGAAGCATGAAATAAAGTAAAATTAGAACCGTCTAAGGTGTGCCTGCTCACACCTCCCAAGTGCTGCCCAGTGTAACTGGGAAAGAATCCGCTGAAAATTTTGGTATTGCTGTTGCTCTGTGAGGTGGATAGGTGAATGGGGTGAAAATGTTATAATTTTTCTTTACTCTAGATTAGTTACTTCTCTCATCTCTGTAACAAAATACTTGATAGAAGCTACTTCAAGAAGGACTTGTTTTTGATTTCTTAATTATAAATATATTTATATTAATTACATAAAATCATCTTATTAAGCTTAAGTAACTCTATAGATTTCACAGTACTATGGCATAGTGATATATCCAGCTGAAGTCACAACCGTATTTTAATGTTCACAGTGACAGCATCTTCATTACTAATCTAATTTTCCCAAAGTTTATGAATAAAGAAAATACAAAATTTTCAAGCTTTACAAAAGAAAAATTTCTAGAACAACATGATTTTCTCTTTAGATTTTCCCTTTCTAGATGACCTATTCCCAAGCACCATTTTGTTTTTAAATTATTTTTTTCAAATGCTTATCTCTTTACTGGAAGCGTAGATCAATATATTAATTGGAAGACTATACATAAAGCATTGAGTATAGCATCAGGAACTTTCTAGATGCAGACATTCATCCCTTTCCTCGTAAGTTTTAAATTTTTGTGATTGCATACAACTCAATTCAATGGTATTAAGATTCCTCCCCTACCCGCACCTTCCCTTACTGCCCCCACCCACCCGATTTAGCACACTCTCTTCAGCACTGAACCCTGAGCCTTGGGAGGCAGGTGTTCTATTCTATTTAGATGTTCTACTCAGGGATAAGCACTTGGCCATCTCTTGTTCTCTGCACATTTCTGTGTTACTCACCATCTACTGCATAAGGAAACTTCTCTGGTGAGAGTTGAGAGATTCATTAATCTATGGGTAAACAATAAGTCAGTAAGAGCCAGTTTAATACTATAATTATTTATTAGAAAAATAGTATTAGGTTCTCCTCTATGTCTCTGTGACCTGTCTAGCATCAGGTTCCTAAGCCTGATATCAATGTCAGGTATGGGATCCATCCGAGGAAGCAGACCTCAAATTCAAATGAAGAGTGGTTCTTTACTCTCATAATTTTGTGCCACAATTGCACCAAAGGACATATCTTGACAAACTAGTTGTTACTGTAGCTCATTGGATTCACGCTGGGTAAGGTTGATGATTATTTTTTTTTTTTGTTCCAGTAGCTTGAATAGTACTTTCCAACACTATGAGTGCTAACCAGTGGAGATGAGGCTCTGAAGTCAACACCAGTTTTATTTCTCTTGTTTGTTCTAGAGCTCATGTATGTAGCGTCTTGAGAATTAGGGTCTTACCATCCAGTTCAGGTGGGTAACCAAGAGCAGGATCAATAGCCAGTATTATTTGAGGGTCTATGGGACCTCTGGTCAATAGCTTCTAGAGAGGGAGTCCATTGCTGTTACTGAAGCATTTTTTTTCATTAGCATATGATGTCCAGAAAGGGCAATGTCCCTCTATTATAGGATAACTCTTTTTAATATCTTTCAGCGATGTATATGTTTATACTTTAAGAAGCTTCTGTTACATATATATAGTTCAGCTGTTAGGAGCACTGATTGCTCTTGCAGAGGACCTGGGTTTGACGGTATATGTTCCAAGAAGCTTCTATGGTTGTTCAAAAAGGAAACAATGAGAAATTCTGTCAAGGATATGGAGAAAGAAGAATTCTTAGCAACTGCTGATGGGAGTGCAAACTCATGCATCCACTATGTAAATCAGTGTGGAGATTCCTCAAAAAGCTCAAAATTGATCTGCCATGTGACCCAGCCATATAACTCTTGGGCATATATCCTACTACAGAAATACCTGTTCATCCATGTTCATTGCTGCTATTTTCATAATAACCAGAAACTAGAAACAACATAAATGTCCATAGATTGATCAAAAGATAACAAAATTGCAATACAATTATGCAAGAGAATATCATCCAGTTGTTATAAAAATGAAATTATAAAATTTGAAGGTAAATCAGTGGAACTGACAACAATCATCCTGAGTGAGGTAACCCAGAGACAAGTGTCACATGTACAATTATGGAACAGAGTATTATTCAGTTGTTATGAAAAATGAAATTATAAAATTTGAAGGTAAATGGATGGACCTGGCAACAATCATCCTGAGTGAGGTAACCCAGAGACAAGTGTCACATGTTTGCTTTCCTAATTGGATGCTAGTGTTGAAATATTAGATATATATGTTTCATTTTGAAAATTCTGAGAAGACAAGAAACCAATAAATAGCCACGAGGGTGGGATTTCATGGGGGCGATAGTATAATACAATGATCTGAAAGGGGGAAAAGGGAACACTAGACTAGAAAGGGGTAAATGCGGTGGAAAATAAAAGGGTGGGACAGAGTAGACAATATGGAGAAGTCACATAAAAGGATTTACTTTGATTCATGTTTTTCAAATTATTTTTTCTTTATTATTTGAACATTTAATACATTTATGTAATATAATTTGATTGTGTTCTTCTACAACTCCCTCCTTCTAATTTGTTCTTGTGCCACCTGCCACATCTTCCAAATTCATGTCCTTTTAATATTGTTGATAATAATACTCTGAGTCCAAATGGCATATAATGTATGAGTTATTATTATGACATTTCAAACAAAATGTGTTTTGTTTGTTCTCCCTTACGCCTTCTCTCCCACCCCCTTATCCACTTCATTCCTCCCATAGTCTCCCTTTACCGCCCATCTTCTTGTCCTTCTTCATGTCCAGGAGTGTGTTTTCCTACTCCCCCATCCTTCTTCACCACCTTATCTCTCTATCTCCTTTCTAGATTTTTAGATTTCACTTATACACTAGCATGTTTTCACATATGCATGTAGGCTAGGATCCACAAATGAAGGAGAACCTATGGTATTTGTGTTTCTGAGCTTAGGTCACCTCATTTAATACATTTTCCATATTCATACATTTTCTTTCAAATTTCATTTTCCTTTATAGTTGAGAAATCTGTTGTGTGCAGGTCCCACATTTTGATTATCCATTCATCTGTTTGTGGGCATCCAAACTGATTTATTTTCTTGCTCTTGTGAATAAGGCATCAGTCAACTTGGCTGTTCAAGTATTCCTGTGTGAAGATATGGTATCCTTTGAGCCTATGCACAGGAGTTGTACGGTGAGTTATATGGTATCTTGATTTTTAACTTTTTTGAGGAAACTGCATACTGGTTTCTGCAATGGCTGTCCTAATTTGCACATCCATCAGCACTGACTAAGTTCCCTCTTTCTCCCTATAATCACCAGCATTTGATCTAGCCATTCTGGGTCAAGTGAGGTATTATTTCAAAGTAGGTTTAATTTAATTTCCCTGAAAAACAGGGATACTGAACACTTTTAAAAATACTTATTGGCCATTTGTGTTTCTTCTTTATTCAGCCATTTGTTGATTGGCAGTTTGGGGATTTGGTGTTTATATCTTTTCCTGTTCTTTGTAAATTTTGGATATTAGTACCCTGTCTGAAGTATAATTGGTAAAGATTTTCTCATGATTCTGTACTTAAAAGATCCTACAGTATCTACTAGAAAAAAAAATCTTAGCTCTAGGGCTGGAGAGATGGCTCAGCGGTTAAGAACACTGACTGTTCTTGCAAAAGACCCAGGTTTGAATCCCAGCACCCACATGGTAGCTAAGAACTGTCAGTAACTCCAGTTCCAGAGAATCTGACAGCCTCTTCTGTCTTCTGAGGGCATTGCATGACACAGGTGCACTTACCTACATGCAGGCAATATATGCATATACATAAAATATTTTTTAAAAAGTCATCCTACATATATACCAAAAATGAACTTGCAGAGAAAGAAATTAGGAAAAAAATCTCATTCATAATAGCACAGAAAATTCAAGGAACTAGGAATAAATCTAACCAAGGAAGTGAAAGATTTCTACAACAAAAACTTCAAGACACTCAAAAAAGAAATCGCAAAAGAAACTAGATAACTGAAATAATTTCCAGGGTCCTGGATTGATCATAAAAATGACTATACTACCAAAGTTAACCCACAGATTCAGTACAATACTCATCAAAGTTCCCATGTCATTCTTCACAGGAAAAAAATAATTCTAAGAATTCACATGGAACTACAGAAGACCAAGAATAGCCAATATAATCCTAGAGCAAAAGAATATAACTGAGGTATCACAATATCTGACCTCAAATTATACTACAAAGCTATAGTGACAAAGACAGCCGGGCTCTGTCATTAAACCAGACAAGTAGACAAATTGAGGAGAATAGGGGACATCAAAATAGAGCCTAAAATACTATGGCCAGCCAGTTTTTGCCAAAGGTGTCAAAAACCTGCAGTGGAAAAAAAGACAGCCTATTCAACCAAAGATGCTAGGAAAACTGAATGTCTACTTGCAGAAAAGTGAAGCTACATCTATATTTCTATCCTGTACGAAATAGTGGATTCTCAAAGTAGATCAAAGGCCTTATTTTAAAATATGAAATGCTGAAACTTCTAGAGGAAAAGATTCAGAATGCTCTTCAAGATATTGTTGTAGGGAAGAACTTTTGAACAGAACTCCAGTAGCACAAGAAGTAGCCCCAAGAATCAACATTTGGGGTTATATGAACTTAAAAAGATTTTACAAAGAAAGAGAAAATATTAGCAGGGAAAACAGATGTCCAACAGAAGTGGCTCATATTATTTTTAATATTTTTATTTATTATTATTTTTTATGTGTATGCATGTATTGCCTGCATGTAGGTAAGTGCACCCGTGTCCTACAATGCCCGTGGAGGACAGAAGAGGCAGTTGGATCCTGTGGAACTGGAGTTATGAGACAGTTTTTAGCTGCCATGTGGGTGCTGGGATTTGAACCCGGATCTTCTTCAAGAACAGCCAGTGTTCTTAACCGCTGAGCCATCTCTCCAGCCCCAAAGTAGCTCATGTTTTAAGAAGTTCTAGTCTATTATGTTGAGGAAGGCATGGTGGAATCCATTTCAGTAAGTGCGTATATCTGGGAAAGAAGGAAAAGAAGGAGTCTATAAAATCTCAGGTCTTAACCATCAGTGATAATTTCCCCATGCATCTCTACCCCATGCATCTCCACTTTTGTAAAGTTTACAAAATCTTCTCAAAATAGCCCTACCAGATGGCAACTAAATATCCATGAACATACACCTAGTGGGACATCTTGCAATCAAACAGGATTCCATTCCAGCCCCTACAGGTGCAGGGACACCTCACATGCAGAATGCATTCAGTCCAAGTTCAAAATCCCCATAATCTTTAGTTTCATTATTATTGAAAATTTCAGTCTCTTCTGGGTCTCTATGATTCGAAAACAATTTATATATCTCCAACGTGCAATATATATTCCCATTCCCAAAGGGAGAAATTGTGGCATATCAAGGAAAGATCAGACCAAGGAAAGGTTTAAGCCAAACAGGGAAAATATCAGACTGTACAGATCATGTCCAACATTTATCTGTGCCTTGTAATGGTGTAATCTGTGCCCCAATGGGTTTGAGTATCTCTGATTTTCCAGCTCTGTTGCCTATTGAATTTATGGCCTTTTCCTTGGACTGGTTCTGATCAGTACCAATGACTTTCTTTGGCATATGCCCGATCCTTCTGACATCTTTGGTGTTCTGGAGTTTCCTTTGGGTTCATTTTTATAGCTTCATGAACAGCCCATTTCGGAGCTCTATGCAGGGAAACTAACTCTGCTGCAAGTTGCTTGGCTTCAGTGGCCTTCTAGAACATTGGTACACACTTCTATGATTCCAAAAGTCCTACATTTTGGAGGTCTCTTAAATAAACATTAACAGAAACGCTGCCAAGTTCTTCTGCCAGCAAGAGATATAGCCTGACACTTTTGGCGCACAACTGCAGTAACCTCTGTGTATCTTGGGGGATGAACCTGTTAAAGCACTTCCTTTGTGACGCTGAACACACAAGATGCTTTGGAGACTTTGTTCAGTCACTCACTTTTCAAAAGGACCTTTATCAGAGCTTATCTTTCATACTCTAGAGACCTCAAGGATTTGGGGTCTTTGTTTTAAGGTATCTGTGTAACTATAACAGTTCAAGCCATGGTTTCTCTTTAATGATGTAAATATCTTTAAGACTATAGGTACCACATGCAATTTTAAACTCACCCATATTCCTTTCCTTGTCAAACTGTTCATTCCTTATATTATCCTTTCTCTTCTTATAAACCTTAGAGAAATAAGTGATAATACCACCACTTGGATGCTATGCCCTCATGACACTTCTTCACCAAGCAGCACAGTTCATTATTTTTTACGTGAGCTTCATTGAAATCATAAAGACATAGGAAGAATGCATTCTTTCTCAAACTGTATCATGAATGAGCTATAGTCCAGTTCCCAATATTGTTTTTGTTTCTCTGATACCTGTTAAGTCAGACCTCCACTATCTGCATTTCTCTTGACATTATGTTCTTTCATGGCTCACCCTAGAAAGACCCATTATTCTATTTGTTTCAGGCTTCAGTTTATTCCTTTGTTTGTTGAGACAGGATATCATGTTGCAACCCAGAATTGTCTGTAATTCACTATATAGCTCAGACATCCCTTGAACACTATCATTTTTTATGATTTGAAGAATTATTATTTTTTTAATTTAAAAAAATTAATAAGTACATGATTAGAAAAAGAATATCATTACAGCTTTAACATATGTAGTAACACACTCCAGAGCAAGAGTACATCTCTTTCACAAGTGGCTGTAAGGGACCCAGGTTCAATTCCCAGCACCCACATGGTGGCTAACAACCATCCATAACTCCAGTTCCAAGGGATCCAATGCTCTATTCCGACCTCCATGGGCATTGCATGACATGGGTGCACTTACCCACATGCAGACAGTACACTCATACACGTAAAATAAAAATAATAATAACACTGAGATGTTGGCACATGTGTCTCTAATCTGTATGTATCTGATTATTACTAGTCATAACTGGTTGCACTTGGATCCTTGGCACCTGTGTATGTCTATAAAGTCGAGAGTAGATTTCAATGGTAATGTTTATCACCTTATACTCTGATATCCCTGCTAATGTCTGCTGTGTTGTCAGCACCCCCAGCCATTCCCCACTACTTGCCCTTCTGGTGAATCTAGTCAGCCTATCTAGAGGTCTTTGTTTTAGGAGGGTCAGCTGTTCCTCATCTAGCAGCAATCAGTTGTCAATATTCCTTTAGATAAGATTGGGGTCTGCTGTTCATTTTCCCAGTTCTATGCTGGGTTACTATCTGGGAGTCCCTTTGGCCACCTGCCTTTCAAGTGCCATACATGGCAAAAGTGTAGTCTAGGATATCATCAAACTCATGATCCTTCTGCCTCTTCAGCATATTCTACAGATATGTACCAATAAAACCAGCCCATTAAACTATTTACAGAAAGAGCCCTACCACTCTTCCAGCCTTCATCTCTATACTTTTCACACTCATTCTAGAAAGGATGTTCTGTTATAAAAGACTATAGTCCATATGGTCAGGTTTATCCAGCAATGAATCTCTTTGCTATCAATTTTCTGTTTTACTTTTCTCATTGCTATAGCAAAGTAACTGATAGAAACAACTTAAAAATAAAAAGGATTTATTTTTGCTCACAGTTTAAGATGGCAAAGTCCATCATGGTCAGAAAGGTACAGTGGAGTTCATGGAAGTGCGAGTGTGGTTGGGAGTCCTCACGTAATTATGAACTAGGAAGCAGTAGATAGAAACAAGGCAGGAGTGAGCTATATCAAGGCCTTCACTCAGGGACCTTTTTCTCTAATGAGTTTTATAACCCCCAAAACAGAACCAACAGCTGGGGATCAAGTGTTTAGATATATATGCTTTAGGGAACATTTCAAATTTAAGCCACAACAAAATCTAATCCCTTAAACAAAATAAAAATTGGTAAACATACCTTGCAATTTCATTCAAGTGTTTGTAATAATGCATTGTTCTTTCATATCTTTATGATTGTGGAGTGTTGGCAATATGGTCATCTCTTTCCAAGAGGCTTATAAACAAAAAGATGGAGACCTGGCTCATGTAGTTTCAAAGAGGAAAAAGATTCTCTCAGAAACTGGACTATAGGCCATTTATAGTATAGTCTGGCAAAGAATTTGGCTGCATCTGCCAGTGTTTGAAACATACCTTGGTTGGATAATGCCTCATTAACTCAGGCTGTAGACTAAAGACAGATGACCTCAACCAGGTTAGGAGCCTATACCTCAGCATAACCTATCCCTTTCTAAAGTATATCAGCTAAGCCACTGGTCATCTGAAAGTCTGCGTACAATAAAGTAATAGTTATTATAAGCCACCAAAAGCTGGAGGTCATTTATAGGTATAATAGGTATAAATACTCCTTTGTGTGGTTGTTCTACCTTTTAGCTTCTTATTGAAAGTCTTATTTATTAACACTTTTCATATATAATCAAATTATTAAAATATTTTCAATGTCAAGAGTTATAAGATGTTATAGCTGTACTTTCAGTCCTGGTGCTATTTGACTTTTTATAATTCTTTGGTCAAAATTTAAAAGAGAATCTGGTTACAGCCAGAAATAGAACAGCTAGCAAAGAATCACTTGACCATTGGACAAATAAATCCATTTTGAGTGCCAATTATGACTGTGAACAGAACAAGTTGTTATAAATTTTCTTTAAAATGGATGTGAACAGAAAATAAGGGAAACATTTTCCTAATTTGAAGTAAGAATGTAGGCTGATTAAAGTATAGGCTGATTGAACAAACTTCTATGTTTCAATCTGTCCAAATTTACACACATATATTCACACAAATACACCCACAGATACACACATACACATAACGTGCCTTTGTTGCAACATAAAGAATCATAAACAAAAGTTGTCATTTTATAGTTCGACTGTGTAGTTTTCCCTTTGTCATTACCAATGAAATAGTCAAAGCAAAGTATTCTGTAAAGAAAATAAGCTTATTTGGCTCCCAGTTGTGGAGGTTGAAGGGCATGGCGTTGGCATTGCTCTGGTGAGGACCTCATGTTGAGTAGCATTGTGGTGAGAAGACATTTAATAGGGAGCTCATATGGAGAAATAAGATGCTAAAGAGACGGAGGGGTGATTTTTAAACTTTTAAGGAAAATGCATTCTCTTGAGAGCTAACCGGAGTTTCATGAAAACTCTGTAATTCCTTTTGAGAAAAATACCTTTCAGTAACATCGCACAGGGCTTCGCTTCTTAAAACCAGTACTTACCATCATTGCCACTGTGAGAAATAAGCTTCTAATATACATTTTTCTTGTAGGCCAAACCATATCCAAACTGTGGTAGATGCTAAGGGGGTATTTCTACTAATGCAACATTGATAGCCAGTTGAATTTTTTTAAATTAATTGACTGACATCAGCAACATGGACAAATAAGTCTCAGACCATGTTTGCTGACAGAGACAAATCAATAACTACTTCCTTGAAATTGATTTTTTAGAAAAGCCATTTCATTTCAACTATACCAGCTCTTCCTCTAACCTAGGATATCTTACAATCCAAAGGAACAGCCAAATAATTAACTTGCTCCTGGAAGGTAAAGAGAAGAAATGAAACATATACTAGTGTTCCAACTGACTGTTTTTCTTTTATCTGATGGTGATGGCTAGTTTGTCAACTTGACAAAATCTTTATTACCTAGGAAGAGAGTCTCAATGAGGGATTATCTAGATCAGGTTGGTCTATGGGTATTTCTGTGGGGGATTATCTTAATCATGTTAACTGATATGAAAATCTACTGGGTTACCCAGAAGTGTCCTCCAACTATTCTATAGGCAAGTTATAGTCACCTCTCCTTCCCACTCAGTAGAAAGGAGGGTGGAGTCAGTTACTGCCTGCCCCCCCCACAGCCCAACCAGTCAACCTTAGCTGCATGAGGGGAGAAGCTGAGGATATATAAGCCCAGGACACCATGAGGCACGTCTTTTGCCATTTTGTGTGGCTGTCTGGAGGTCACAGGATTTATGTTTGGGTGTGGACTTTCCAATAAACTCATTAGGATTTTCCAAATGGAGGTTTTGGAGAATTCTTGCCATGGGTTTTCATAAGGACAGTGGGAGGAGGGAACTGGATGCCACATGAGTCTCCCGCCAGTAAATTTTAGTACTATAGTGTGATGGCATCATTCCTTGGGTTTGGATTCTGAAGTGTTTAAGAGTGAAAACCAACTAAATGGTAAGCATTCATGCATTCCTTTCTCTCTGCTCCTTATTATCAGTGCAGGCAGAGCTTAATGGACCATTATAGTGGGAGATTGGAAGAGAAGAATTCTAAAACAAATGCAAACAGTTAGAGGATGGGCCTGTGAGGTTTCATGGAGGATCAAAGACTCAATTGGGAACTGAGCTAGAAACTGAATGTGTGATACTTTAAGAATCTGGCTTTGGGCTGTAGAGATGGCTCAGTGGTTAAGGGCACTTGCACTGGCTCTTGGAGAGCACTGGGGCTCAACTCCCGGCACCTATGTCATGGCTAATAACTATCTGTAATTCTAGTTCCAGAGAATCCGATGCCCTCTACTGGTCTCCATAGCTTTGCATATACCAATGCACTTATATACATGCAAGCAATATACTCATACACATAAGATAAAATAATAAATAAAATATTTTTAAAAGAATCTGGCTCCAATTTTTATTCTGAGCATTAAATTTAAAGATAATGGAGTCATTTGTTTGACAGAGGAAATTTCAAGTCAGGATGGTATTCAGGCTCATGCTGAGGAGGCAGCTGTAATTGATAGAGACATGCCCAAGTCTCCTGTCTTGCACTGGAACAACAGGAAAGTGTTCACTAATGGTCAGCAAACAGAAACTGACATAGCTGTAGCCCAGGTGGGGTGGAATATATCTTGAGATGACAGCAGAACATGGCAATATCATAAGTGTTATTCACATTCTATGGGCTTTGAAGCCATGAAAAATGCAAGACTGACGGGGTCATGGAGAGCAGCTGAGGTTGAGCAATGAGTGGAAGTGTTGGAGTCCCTATGGAGAGACTCAGGTTCTTGTGAAGGTAAAGCTTCCGTTGCAGTGGAGACCCTGGGAGATGCCAAGACCATGTGATATACACCATGGAGAGTTGCAGATGTGGACCCAGACTGGGTCTAAGAGAGAATCTATGTGTGCTTTAGGTATCAAATCATGAGGGGTATAGCTACCCAAGCCCTCTGGGGCCCATTCAAGTGCATTATGCCTCCAGATGCTGAATATGGAACTGCAAGATTTGGTGCTACTAGGTTTGGTTTTGCTTTGGTGTGATTATTTATGAACCAGTTATTGCTTATGGAATGAGAATGTTTATTCTGTGTCATTATATGTTAAATGTAGAAAACATTTAAAAATTTATAATTCTGTTAAGAGACTGAATATTTTTATGTGTGTAATATCTTTTTGCATAAAATTTTTTATGAATTTTTGTGCATTTAAGAAAGAACTCAATTCCCTTTATGCCCCTGTCCCCACTGGCACTGTCTCATAAACCCCCCCCCCACTGGAATTCATGCATTCTGTCATTTGTGTTGGGGACTATTGTATCAAGTTAGTTTCCCCAGACATCCCTCAGTGCAAGTTCATCCGCTGAGGTATAGTCAATCTTTCTAGAGGACCTCCCTATAACAAGATCAGCTCTTCCTTACTCAGCAGTAATTAGTTGCCAATAATTATTTGACTTAGATTGGGGCCTGCTGCCTATTTCCACATTTCTGTGCTGGATTTTTGTCTGCTTCAGTTTGCTTGGGTCTTGTGCATGCTGATACCATTGCTGAAGGTTCATATACATTTTAAAAAATGTATTTTTATTAAATTTTGCAAATTTCATACAATACATCTTAATAATATTTAGCCCCTCCCTTCCCTATCTGTACCCCCCATAGCCTGCCCAGGACTTCATGCATTTTGTGATATATGTTAAGGCCTACCAAGTCAAGTTTGTGCACCCCTATGATCCCTTGGTTTGAGTTCATCCACTGGAGCCTGTTCAGCCTGTCTAGCATCACTCCCTTAAAGAAGACCAACTCTCTTTCACCCAGCAGTGATTAGCTTCTAATAGTTCCTCTGCTAAGGTCGGGGCCTCCTGACCATTTTCCCAGTTCTATGCTGGTTTTTGTCTGATTGAGTTTGCATGGGTCTTGTGCATGCTTTCTCCATTGCTACAAGTTAATATCAGCAAGGTCCCAGGAGCCTGTAAGACTCTTTCCTTTGAGTCATTGACTTTTAAAAAGTGTTAGGATTTTGTAAAGAATATGGTTACTTTTAAAGGTAAATTGAGTTTCACATTAAAAGATAAACATGAGGCTTTAAGGGCAAGGATTAGAAAGGTATGGCTTAAAGTGATGTCAAGTTTACAACTAGAGGTATTGTGATGATTAGTTTTAATTGTCAACTAGAATCACCTGGGAAGAGAGTTTCACTGATGGATTATCTAGATCAGATTGGTGTGTGGATGTGTGGAATTATCTTGATTACATTAATTGAGGTGGGTTGACCTCAATGATGAAGGTGAGTGGTACTTTCCCTGGGTTTGAATTTTGAACTGTGTAAGAGTAGAGAAGGTAAGCTGAGCACTAGCATGCGTGTATTGGTTGTTTTTTGTCCTGACTATGTATATGGCATGACGAACTCCCTCAATATCTTGTCATTCTGACTTCCCTGCCTTGATAGACTGTAATCTGGGATTGTGAGCTAAAAATAAATGCTTTCTCCCATAAATCACTTTTGTTAAGTTGTTTGATCACAGGAAAGAAACTAGGACACTGGCTCAGAACATCAGTGAATCAGTACACTTTAGATGCACGTAGGACGTAGAGAGGAGACATATGACTTGTAGTGGTGAGTAGAGCATGCAGTGCTTCAAAAAGGCATCAGAGGGAGCAAAAGACTGCCGGGCCCTGGAGAAGACACCAGCAGATCTCCCTGAGAAACTGCACACCAAGCTCAGAGTTGACACACTTTTCATAGCTCTTTGAAAGAGCGTCAGAATGCTTGCTTGAGCTGGTTAGTGGAAGTTTTTCTCAAGTACAAAGCAAGCTTAATAAGACTTGAAAAGGTGGATTTTTTTAATTGAACAAATTAGAACAGAAATACAGGATATGATACAGAAGTAGAGAAACATGGCCAAGAAAGAACAATATCTCTAGAAAATGGAGTACAGATTTCTTTACAAAGAAGGAACAATTATTATCTTAAAAGAAGCTGACATTTGCTACCAGGGAACATGGGTGGACACTTACAGGTAAGCAGTAAATGAGGCATGAAGAAAATGAGAATAAAGAAACAGAAATGCACAAGTTACAAAATAAAAAACTGAGAAATTAATGAGAGTAATTGAACTGAAAAAATAAAATTTTGGATAATAATAAACTTCATCAGCTACAGGGATGACTCAAATTATGAAACCAGGATATTGGAAATTATTGAATCAGAAAACTTAAAAGTTAAAAAAAAATAAAGAAAATTTAAGAGCATTTGACAATTTAAGGCATATCATCAAACAGATCACTACAAATAATATGAAAATCTTAGTTGGAATTCTATGTATATAACACAGTGTCACAAGGTACAACTCAAACCTATATATAGAACGAAAAATAGGTGTGGTTAAATTTCCATAAGGCAATTAATAGTTAAATATACTTTTTGTGAGAAAAGTACACAGAAATATTTAAACATGATAGTTTGGTAGTACGAAAATATAATTACAACTAATTCAATGTCTTCATCTTCATTTCGCCCATTTTCATGATATAACATCTTAACAAAATAACCACAGATAACTCATTCTAGACTGGAAAATGTTCGGACTAGATTAAATATAATTCATTTAACCATGAAATACATTTTTAATGCTTTAATACATCAAAAATTGTCCAAAATCCACTTATAATTGGAGATAAAAATCTAACTTAAAATTTAAAAATATTTTGGCTGTCTATATACATTAACTAAAATGCATTCAAAGATGCCTATGGTTCATACAATTTTAAAACATACAATATTATTAATAGGAACTAAAAGATGTAGAAAAATGTCAATCATCAGTTGTGCAGCAGGTTTTATAGGAAAGGAGACAAGGTGTTTTCTGTAACAAACAGCCAGAATTCACATCAGGTAAACCTTTAATATCATTCTATTACTGTTGAGACTAGTGGCTATCAATTTTATTATTAGTCATGTTTTTGGAAGATTCAGTTCAGTCTGGTGGTACATTATACTTAGGAGGGAAGACTAAGGTCATTGATTTAACTGGTAAGTACAAGCACTAATTACTAAAATAATTGATTGTGGTACCAAGGCAAGGATTTAAGGACAAGAGGAAGAAATTCATTCATTCCTTGTGATAAATATTATTACTAAGTTTCAATTTTAAAAAAATTAAAATACTCCCAACCTACCATCATTAACAGAATTGAAAGTGCTGGAGGGCAGGGGATATGACTTTGTCTACAGTAAAATGCTTGTATTCTGAGAGGACAGGAGAGCCCATTGATGAGCCCGCAGCCTCAGTTTCAGTAGAGACCACAGCATATTGGAGATGCCAGGACCATGGAGTGACCACCAAGGGTAACATCAGGTATTGAGTGGATCCAGACTGAGCCTACCAGACAAAGTGTGTATGCTGTGAATAGCAGATCCAGAGAAGTGGAGCTTCCCAAGCCCCTTGAAAGCCAGAAGATGGTGAGTGAATCCCAGATGTCCATCCCTGAACTACTTTGTAACATTTTGGTTTTGCCTAAGTGTGCCCCATTTGTCCCTTTTGAAATAAGGCAGTACTTCTTTTATTTGGGATTTTACAGGAGCCCACAATTAGAAGTTGTTTAAAATTAAGAGACTGAACTTTTAAAGTGTTTGAGCCTTCTTAAGGACTGTGGGACTTCTAAAGTTGTACTGTTTTATGTTGTGGTATTAATATTAACATCATACCTTAGGGATAAGAAATGGAAAGGTTGTGGTTTAACAGTGATGTGTTTGTGTGTCAAGTTGACAAGGGGTCAATTATGCTGGAGAGATTAAGTTGTCAACTTGAGACAAATGCATAGAGGGATGCCTCCACTGGACTAGCCTGTGGCCATGTCTATGGGGGATTTTCTTAATTTCTGAGTGATTTGGGAGGGCCCAGCCCACTCTGGGAAGTGCCACCCCGAAAGGGTGGTCCTGTATTGTATAAGAAAGCAGTTTGAGCACTGGCCAGGGAGGTAGACAGTAAGCAGCATCCCTCCATTGTCTGTGCCCAGGTTCCTGTCCTGAGCTCCTGCCTTGGCTTCCCTTGATGATAGGCTGTGACCTGGGAGATGTAAGACAAAACAAATCCTGTCCCCCACAAATTAGTTTTGGTCTTTGTTTTTTGTTACAACAATAGAAGCAGACTAGAACATAAGGTAATATTTGCAGATGGAGGGTCAAGATGTGGATAGTTTGGTGGTACTGGTTATTTAGCTTGCCATTATAGAACAAGGTATAAAATTAAGGTAATGTGATTTAATCTGAAAACATGCAAACCTAATCCAGAGTGTGGTGACAATAGGTAGTCGAGACATTGGGACAGCATTAAGTCATAAGAGCTAAATTCAATGAATGAGAATACTGCCCTTAAAGAAAAGGACCCAGAGAGCTGCCTTTTCCTGTAGGTCTTGTGTTGTAATGAGAAGGCCACAGGAATCCAGCTCTCACAAGACACCAAGTATGCTGATACTTTGACCTTGGACTTCCTGCCATCCTGAATAGTGAGAAGTGAATCTCCATCATTTACAAGCCACAAGATCCATGGTATTTTGTTACAGTAGACCAAATAAAATAGAGTAATAGTTAATACTACTTTAATAATGGTAATGTAAATGTAATATTCACTTATTCCCAACTTTTTTCTATAATGAGAATGCAAAGGTGTCATAATAAACATTTTTTCAAGATCATCTGGCAGAATACTTCTAAATTCTGGTCTGCTTATACTGTATAACATGAGTTGAAAAACATATACAAGGCTTTTCCAATATTATTTCACAACATAGATAAAAGTTCATTTTGTAGATACAACTAAATTTGAATATACAGAAGACACAGACACATATACATATAACTTTTTGAAATATATGTATGTAACCTGACTGTAACAAGTTTGTTCCTGTTCTTTGCTCTGAGTGAGTATCTTCATGTTTTTCTTGAAAGTAAAGTAAATATTACTACCAAGTTTATACAAACAAAATATAAAATATAATTTCTACTCTTTTTCTCTTTTTTCATAACCCTGGAAATATGTTGTTTTAAAATTTTTGTTCTCTAAAAATAAAAATTATAATGACCTGCAGAAATTTTCAAATCCATTATCATCATTTCATATTAATTCTTACTACATTATTTACTTAGCATGTGTATGTGTGTGTACACAAGTTTGTGTGCCAAGGTGTGCCTGCAGAGGTCAAAGGACAACTTGAGGGGGTTGGTTCTCCCCATCCCTGTGTGTCCCAAGGTTGGAACTCAGCTCATCAGCATTGGCACAAGGCCATCTCCTTAGCCTTTATAATATAAATTTAATAAAGCCTTAATTTAATACTGAGGAATGAATAGTTTTACTGCTTGAATACTTTTTGGGGTATCACCTTAATTATGCAACTTGTGCGGTTGGTTGCATTCAGTTTCATCGTTCTATCAGCACCAGTATATCTTCCATTTTTGTTTTCTGTCTGTCAGTGTATCATTTTTTTAACCTTGTCATTACATAGTGGGAAACAAAAGTGTATCTTGGTTTACATTCTAATTGAAGATTAGCTGATTATGTTAGTTTCACTCCCACATGGTCTCCTTACTTTGAAGCATTTAGCTGCTTCTCAATAGCTTGTTTCTGTCTTAGCATGATGACATATATGTATAAAATGCCATAATGAAAACTATTAATTTGTATGTGAACTTAAAAATTTAAGACATAGTATTTCAATATAATTTCATAACAAATTCTAATTGAAGATTAGCTGATTATGTTAGTTTCACTCCCACATGGTCTCCTTACTTTGAAGCATTTAGCTGCTTCTCAATAGCTTGTTTCTGTCTTAGCATGATGACATATATGTATAAAATGCCATAATGAAAACTATTAATTTGTATGTGAACTTAAAAATTTAAGACATAGTATTTCAATATAATTTCATAACAAAGAAGTATAACCAAAGATTAAAGGGGGCAACATAATATCATAAGAGCATACATATACATAACTAAAAGTTACTCAACAAACAACAAAGCCAGACAGGCGAAACCTTCAGTCGAGTTGTTGGCTAGGATAGATAAAGGCTCTTCCAGACAGTAACCCAACATACTACTGGAAAAATGAACAGCAGACCCCAATTCTATCCAAAGGAATACTGACAATGGATT
>NW_008335967.1:9634754-9635338 GCF_000622305.1 Nannospalax galili | reverse complement strand
AATATAATTTCATAACAAAGAATGTGATACTGATGGGGATTGTTTCTAATTCATTTCCCCTTTATTTATATTGAAATACACATTTTATTACATATGCAATATCTTTAAGGTGTATGATTTTTTAAATGTTATGCTTATGGGTGTTTTTTTATTGACTGAATGTATGTAAGAGCACCCATGTCATGCACTGCCCTTGGAGGTCAGAAGAGGACACCGGATACCCAGGAACTGGAGTTATGGACAGTTGGTAGCCATCATGTGGGAGCTGGGTTTCAAACCCGGGTCCTCTGTAAGAGCAGCCAGTGCACTTAACTGCTGTGCCATCTTTCCAGCCTTATTTTTATGATATATTTCACTGACTTTCCACACTTTGCCATTTTGATGTGAAAAAGTACCATATCAGTTATAAAAAAATTTTTTTTAATTATTTATTTAATAAACATAATTAGAAGAAACATTTCATTACAACAGAATTGACATATTCCATAACAATTTCCACAGATAAGATGCATCTCTTTCAAAATTGGCTGTAAATTTTTAGGTTTACAGTTGAATTAATACAGTTATACAATATTGTACTCAGT
>NW_008335967.1:9630968-9634650 GCF_000622305.1 Nannospalax galili | reverse complement strand
AATTATTTAATAACCACATAATTAGAAGCATTTCATTACAGCATTAACATAAAAATTTGACTCAGGTTAGTAAGTTTCCCAATTCAATGCTTCTTAATTTGTGCCAAGTAAATAATTTAATTCAATGTAAAATACTTAATTTGAAGTAACTATTTTTATTTTAGGTGAAGGCCTACTATGTTCTAGAAGTTTTCACATATCACATTTCATTGTTAAATTTTAAAGAATTTTGGTAGTAAATTCCAAAGATTGTCTTTCTGTTGTCTTAGCTGTCTCTTCTTCAGTTGTGCAGCTAAGGTCCTTGGAATGACCTCTGATCCTAACTGTGCCATTCAGTGAGCTTCTGGAGCTTAATTAGATGCAGGAGCATTGTCAACACCCAGTCACTATCATACCCTTCCGTCAAGCTCATATATTGGCAAAAATCTCCTCTGGCCTTCAAAGTACGTAGAAATCTATTTACAAGTCCACTCATACAAGTTATAAATATCTATTTTACAAATTATAAATAATTTTAAAATTATCAATAATCCCAAATTCATAAATAAACTTATAATGCATTTTAATTATTTTTTTTTTGTGTGTGTGTATTGATAGTGATATGTGTCCAAGGGCCATATGGGCATGTAGTCAGAGGACAACTTACAGTAGTTGCTTCTTCCTTCTCCCCTGTGGGTCCTGTGGATTGAACACAGGTTGTCAGGATTGGTGACAAGTGCTTTTACCCACTGAACTGTCTTGTTAGCCAGTTGTTTTGTTTTTTGTTTGTTTTTTTTTAATAATGAAAGCAGGCTAAATATTTTTCCTGGATTTTTAAATAGCATTTCTACTTATAATTAAAATGAGTTTCTCAAATAGCACTGCTTATGTAAGTTAAAAAAGGTTAATCTAACAAGTAATATAAGAAGTAAATATGTTTAGAATTTTAAGATGCTTCCTATGAAATCTTAAACATTGTTAGTACAAATACATTGCTACAAAATATAACATAAACAATTTTATTTTCTTTTTATGTTTAATGATATTTGTATATTTCCATTTAGCCAACAGGCATAGGCAAAGAAATATAAAATATGCACTTTAATAATTGCTTTGTATGATAAAGTCATTTGTTTTCCTGTTTACAGCAATTCCATCTAATCTTTTCTAAAAATACAGCTGAATTCATTAGAGACCATCAGACAATTTTTTATTTCTACTATGTAAATAATTAGTAGTCTTACAGTTCGAGGTAAATCATTGTTTTGGTACATTTTCTCTGTACTATCCTCTAGATAATTAGTAGTCATGCTATATAAAAATTAAGTGAAAGAATCAGGTCCTACCAACAATGTGGCTCAATGGCTAACAGGTGCTTGCTGCCAAGCCTGATGATCTGAGTTCAATGTCTGGAACTCACTTGCTGGAAGGAGAGAGCTGACTCCTGAATGTTGTCTTCTGACCTGCACAGGCATGCTTAGCAGGTGCATTCCCCTACTCAGGACATATGTAATCTAAAACATTAAAATAACAAAATAGAAATGAAACCATGTTTTATGGCTTCAAAATATTTATTTCCATGGTATGAATATAGTATTAAGAAAGAAACTTATCTTGCAAAATAAAACTATTAGTTTAGAATTTTTACCGAAGAGGATTTCAATATAAATAAAATATGACTTGTAATTTTATTTTCTATTTATGCTATTTGTTTATATTCACATCAGTTTAATAAGCTGTGTTTTATCAAAAGTATATTTTTCTTCTAATAGGATGATATTAAAAGCTTGAAAACATTATTTACCTTTACGTAACCAAGTCAGCTTTGATTTTAGAAGAGATGCATGAAACAATTTCTAAAATCAAGAAAAAATTTAATGGAAAGTAATATCTCAACATTAGACCAATTTACAGAATTATTATTATAGCACTAAACTAATCAGTACTTGTAATGTCTGCATTACCATGTAAAAGCTGTAGTTAATGTGAAAGAAATTCTCTCAAATATATGAATTTGCTTCAAATAATAAAACTATTCTTCCTTGCAAAATATAACTGTGCATAAAGACAGAAGCAGCCTGCGGTGCAGAGCAAATCCCGGGAGAGTAGGACACGGTGCAGGCAGGAGGCACGTCACAGCATCAGAGCAGAACCCTCACTTAGGAACCTAAAAATTCATAAACAGGTAAGTAAGAGGCTCGAGGTGACCTGAAATCCTTTATACCAGACCAGGAGCAAATGCAAAAGAAGAGGTAAAGGCTAGTGCAGGGTACTGGTAGGAGGACTGTAGTATGGAAACTGCCTGGTGCTAAAATATTGAGCTGGAAGCAGGCAGAGACTCAAGCATACAGGAAGTCATAACAAACTCCTATTGATTAAGAGCAAAAGTATTTGTGTTCACTGAAGTCAGAAGTAAGCCAGTAGTGACAGTTCAGATATTTTAAATGATCCTAAACTATTATGTGGTAACAGGCTCAGTGAGCGTGTAATAGAGTCAGTATTCACTTCTGCAAGTAGTGATTGAGAAAATATAAATATTTCCATTAACAATAACAGTAGTAGGAAGAAAGCACACACAAAAAATTAAGAAATGTGCAGAATTTAGGTGATGAAAAAATTAAAAAATTAAAAATACTCCATCTCCTTCAACTGATATAATCCAAATGGGAAAAAGAAAAGCCTTGAAATTGAAAGGCTTTTCTCTAAATATTCTTAAGTAAGTTAAGCATGTGCAGATGAAATGAGAGCCAAGTGCTACTGAGTTGTAATGCCAAGTTATGTACATAAATAATAGAGATAAGATAAATAAGTAATTCTGTATCAATATTATCAAAAGATAAATAGGTAATCCTGAGTCAATATTGTTAAATCAACACACCAGAATTTTCTTAATAATAAATGTGGAATTCAGAACATGTGATGTAAAAGGTTTACTCAGTAAATAGTACTGAGATAATTATCTAGCTACCATAAAATGATATAGGTTTAGTGTTGTACCTGTCTTATCATTTATAAACACCCAAATAAGTCTCCATAAATCATTGTTTTAATATTAAAAACAGAAGACTAGGGGCTAGAGCTTGGCGGTTAACAGCACTGGTTGTTCTTGCAGAGGACCCAGGTTTGGTTCCCAGCACCCACATGGTGGTTGGCAACTGTCTGTAACTACAGTTCCAGGGGTTGTAATGCCCTTTTCTGAGCTCTATGGGCATTTCATGGCACAGGTGCACTTACATGCAGGTAATACACTCATACACATAAAAGAAAAATGATAAACAAAATATTAAATATTTTATTTTTATTTTATGTGTATGAGTGTATTGCCTGGATGTATGTGAGTGCACCTGTGTTGTGCAATGCTGTGGAGGTTAGAAGAGGGCTTCAGATTCCCCTGGAACTGAAGTTAATGACAGTTTGTAGCCATGTGGATGCTGGGAATCGAACCCAGGTCCTCTGCAAGAGCAGTCAGTGCTCTTAACCACAGAGCCATCTCTCCAGCCCCAAACAAAATATTTTTAAATAGAAGAATAATACATTTTAAAGCATAAAATAGTAGGAAAATTTTTCTGAAAAGATAGAGGCCTTATGAATCAATTAGTATGACCATATCATTATTTTTAAATTATTATTTGAAAATCTGATAAAGTAAAAAGCAATCAATAATCTTGGAAAATTAACAATATATAATAATATTCATAAAAAT
>NW_008335967.1:9549984-9630873 GCF_000622305.1 Nannospalax galili | reverse complement strand
TCAATGAGTCAATGACTTTGTAAAATAATAGAAGAAAGGTTAAGCAGATTATTTTTTCAAAGGCTCAAAATCTGTAATAATAATGACTTTCAAATTTAAGTAACAGCACCATATTGCATAAATGTTAAGTTACAAAATTCCATAAAATTTATATGTGTAATTTTTAATTTTTCTTAAATTTCCCTCTTACTCTAACATAGTCTTAATCCATTCAAAGGAAACAAAGCATGAAATAAATCACTGGCAAGTTCATAATTATTTCATATTTGAAAGTCAGTTCTATTAAGTAATTTTGATGTTCTAGACAAGTTAGTCATCCACTCTGGTTTAAATCTCAAGACAATATTTAGTCATTGGCACCATCCATCAGCATCTGAGATGAGCATTTGCCTTCTTGGAGAGAGCAAGGGTGTCCTTTGTGAGATTTGGGTGCCTCAGACCTGTGTGCTACTCCTTGCTCGTGTGATACTTCTTGGATATGCAACTGGGAAATTTTAAAATTTTAGATTCACATTCTCAATGATACAGAAAGGGTCTTACAGAAAGTTAGTATGCTAAGATATAAGCATGAGAATATTCGGCTTGGGCAATGTTTATAACAGCAAAAGCAAATCAAAATTTAAAATTCTCCAGATGTTTTCCAGGAAGAACCACTGCTGCGAGAGGGAGAGTCAGTCACATTTAAGGATGAGGCTCCTGGTAGACTGACCAGGCTGCAGTGGATGAACCCACACCAAAAGGCATTTGGAGGCACAATTTTGACTCTCTAGACATATGTACACACACACACACACACACGCACATGTTTTAGAGGATATGAAATTGGATTGAGGTAGTAAGTAAGTGCAGATAGAGGAAGGGTTATAAATATGATAAAGATATATTGTACAAAATTCACAAAAAGGCTCAATCTTGAAAAGCTATTAAAAGAAATATTGAAAAGAACAGTGATGTAGACCTGTAGATACCGTGGAGTTTTATATTGTTGTAGGACAACAGACAGGACACCATTGTCGTTTTGTGTGATGTCATTATGTAGATACACTGTGCATTACTCAACGAATATACAAGGAACTGAAGAGAGTAGAAGAAATCACATTTTCCCACTGCCTGTTTATTCAACAACAACAACAAAACACCTCACAGAAAAGCTGTACTAATTGTAAAACGATCTAATTTCTATATTTCAATATGAACTATTGCTGGTTTAGCTTTCCTTTTACGTACTTTATGTGGTCTAACAAGCTTTGTCTTCTGTACCTTAACAGACAAGAATAATATCAAGATTTTAAATAATAAAAAGCATGTTAATTTGATCTCGATTCCTACTCATTTTGTTCCCAAGTGTTTTCATTCTCTGTCCTTCCTGCCACTAATCTCATACCTTCTTTTAACTTGGAAATTCTGAAGATATTACCTAATTTGTAAAATGAATGATTATTATATTGGTTATATTAGTAAGAATGAGAAAAATTCCATCCCAATCAAACATTCCATGCTCCCACTGACAAAATAATTCTTTAAAGAAAGAAGGATACATGTTTTAGTACTTTTTGGTAAATTCAGAAAATAAGAAAAAGTTTTTCTTTGCTGGCTCTCTCCTAGAGCGTTAACACACATGAATCGTGATTACACTGATTCCCCCTCCTCCATCTCTTTTCTGATAGTTCTACAGTCTGGACAAAACTTTAAAACTATTGGTAGTTTTTTGTTTTGTTTTGTTTTGTTTTGTTTTTTTCTAGCCAAACCCATGATTGGGCTGTAAATCCCTGGATGGATACTGGAACAAAGCAAATTCCTTCTATCTAATAGGCATCAGACACACATTTCTAAAACTACGCTCGATCAATGTACAACACTGAGCTTTCAGGCACTTCCCTCCTTCCCTCCCTCATCCTTCACTTTTGCTTACCTCCCTCTTCCTTTCAATCTACCCTCTCTTGCCTCCTTCCTTCTGAGCCCTCTTCTTCCCATCCTCTCTTCTTGAATTCTTTTCCACAGAAATTTGTAGAATGAGCATAGTATAATGAGTGCTAAAACCTAGGACAGAAACAAATAGTTTTATTAGATTGTAATTCAGAGTTTACCCCCATAGGTAAATTTCCCCAAGTATGTGAATTTTGCTTTGTTTTGTTTTTCATAAAGATTTATGTCTTTTATTTCAAAAATGTCTTTTTGGATTACAGAAATTACAGTTGTTTTATAAACAGCTCTGTTTCATTGTTCATTTGTCTTCTAATACTTTTTCACACCATGTTTTTCTCTGTCTTTTATCTTCTCAATAACTGCTGTTATTCTTATATGTTTTAGTTGTCTCTATGTTACACTGAATATCAGGCAATTTAATTTTCATTTCTGTGATGACTTTTTTCCCTTTTCTCCAGGAGAACTTCATTTTTTAATTCAGTTAACACTCATTTTCATATTCCTATATTTGCTCTGTGGTTTTGACTTTCATATTGATGGTGTTCTTTCATATTTTACATGATCTTCTAATAATCTTTAATTCAAATTGAAATTGTGGTATTTTCTGACTTAAGGAAGTTTCCTTGAGGGAGGTTAAAATAATTTCACAAGCTGAAGTCATGATTATTACTTTCTGCCTTTCTCACTGACTTTGTGTGGATAATCCCTGTGTTTTCCAATCTTTTTGGTATTTTTGATATTTCCTTTAACCAGCAATACAAATAATTCCATGAAAGGGGTGAAAAGATATAATGCCCCATCTAGGGGCTAAAGAGATGGCTCAGCAGTTAAGAGCACTGGCTGCTCTTGCAGAGGACCCAAGTTCGATTCCCAGCTGTAACTCAGTTCCAGATCCTGGAACACCCTCTTCTGACCTCCTCAGGTATTGCAGGACATGGGTGCATATATATGCAGACAGTATACTCATGCACATAAAATAAATGAAGAAAAAATATTAAAAAGAATGTCCCTTCTACAGTACAATGAAGAATAGATTTCATAATAAACAATCAACACCCTTCCCTCTTTGTAAAGGGAATTTGCTATCTTCTGATTCTATGATACTTTGGTGCTTCTAAGAATCAATTTCCACAATTTTTCCTTTCTCTCATCTTCTGTGAAATACAGAAAGATTTTCCCAGTTATAGTCATTTTACCTCCTAATCTCCAAATGGTGGTCTTCAGGACTGCAACCTCATGCAAATACTTCCAGATGTCTCAACAGCCAGTCCTCTGATTCATTCATGCAAAGACCCATTGTTTGTATTTACTTCATGAAGGTGGCCTCTTCTGTTTAGTGGTGATTGGCAGGAGGCTTGAAGCCTTCTGTATGCTATTACTGATTGAACATAGATTTGCCCTTTTCCTTTTTAGACAGTTGCTGCCGGAACTCTGGAATGAGCCTTGGTTTTATCCCTTCGTGTAAATGAAAACATTCTTACGTTTTCTGTCTCCTGATTGTGATATTACATTGTAGGAATGAACTACTATGAGTAGTTTTTTTTTTTTTTCCTTAATGACTGGGTAGGTTTTGGGTGCAGGCAGTCATTATTATCCTATAGGGTATCACTAGTGTGAAATCATGAATTTTAAGCAAAGCATTTCTAGAATCTCAACCACTAACTTTGAGGCTTGTGTGTATAGAAGAAGGGTCTGGATCTTGAAGAAAGAAGAGAATACCATAAATACTTTAGTTTTCTATATCTCTATTCTGGTAAATATGGAACTAAGAAACAGCAGTATGGAACTCTTCAAATAAGAAACAGTGAAAACTCTGACTGCATAACATGTAGGTAAAAGGAAGACCCCATAAGCAATATGTGGACTGTGAAAAAACAGAGATGGAAGTCTGGTCAGTTCACAGAGATAAGCTTATCTTTCATCTTACACAGACCAGTTCCCCTGGGTTTCTTTCAAGAATAAGAAAAGTGCTCATCTCAGCTACTAGATTGGGAGACGGTAGTTTCATATTATTCAGTGTGTCATCATTGTGATAAAATATCTCAATTAATTTTTTAAATTTTATTTATTTTTATTTTATGTTTGCGCATGTACTGCCTGCATGTAGGTGAGTGCACCCATGTTATGCAACACCTGCAGAGGTCAGGAGAGGCTGTCAGATCCCCTGGGACTGGAATTACAGACAGTTGTTAGCTGCCATGTGGGTGCTGGGATTTGAACCGGGTTCTTCTGCAAGAACAACCAGTGTATTTAACCGCTGAGCCATCTCTCCAGCTCCCTCAATTGATTTTTAAGGGAAACACTTTTTTATTGTTTTAGAGGTTTTAGTTCATGACCTAGTAGCCTAGCTTTGTGAGGCAGGCTGCCTTACTTCCATAATAATTTTGTAGGCATGTCCCAAATGACCTAAAAAAGTTCCATGAGGTGCCACTCCTAAAGTTCTATCTCACCTTTCAATAGCATCATCCTGGGGACCAAGCCTATAACACATGGAACCTGGAGACAGGGGGAACACTTCATTCAAACCACAGCAAGTTCAACAGAACATTGAGTTCCATGATAGAACTCTGGGTATTGCTAGGATTCTCAGAAGTAAAGAACAAAATAAGGCAAGATAAAATGCTTCACTTTGCAAAACAGTTGAAGTAAAAAAAACTGATGGTAATACTGTTAATTTTTCTCTGAAACAAGATTAAATTTGGGATTAAATCTTTAAGCAGTATCTGGTATGCATTTACAGTCTATGCTAACATTTTTGGCATTTATAGATTTTCTCTTACTTTTATTTGCCTCTTAATAGACAACGTTCTCTACGTATTAAGAGAGCTTTCAAAACTGTTTTTGAATGCATACATCTTCATATATTTTATGACTGATTTTGTTGTGGTGAGAGCATATTATAAAGTATCCACTTCTTACAATTTATTAAGCTCAACACTAATGCTCTCAGTGTAGCAGTACAATAAAGATTGAAAATACTTTTTGCCCTTTAATTAATAATGCTTCCCCAATAAGGTATGAAAATTTATTTCTACCACCCAAACATTAAACTCAACACAAGCCACTCACACATCCAAAACAAAACAAAAGTGAAGCATGTTAAGAATTTGCTTCCTGAGCAGTGATTTCTAATTAGCTGCTTGCGTAAGTGTAGGATAATTCTTTTAAAAATGATTGAAATAATATTGTATTAAAATAGCAAGATGTTCCTAACTTATAAGCACATTTTCTACTCAACAGTAAGGAGACGGCATTTTGAAAACATGATAAACTTATTTCATTATGAACATAATTTATTAAAGACTTATGCAGTGACAGAGCTTCTCTAAAGTCAATACAAAGAGAGAACTGAATAGGAAATAAAGTATTAATTTTAGTTTTGACTCAAAATGTGTCTGAAACTTAACATCCATACAATGCTAATACTGCCCATGTCCTGAATCTCAATAGCAGCACATAGAGGAAGAATTCAATTGCACCATACAGATTTCATTCAATCACGAAAACAATAGAACAAAAATGTTCTTCAGGAAAATGCCAAACTGCTTATTGACCAGTGGAAGAAAAACTGTTGGAGCAAATAGAATTGTAGACCTGAATGATTTACTGCAGTCTCTTTACAAAAAGCAAGTCCAGAATTTTAAGAGAATGCAAAGAAATTTGACTATATCGTGCTAGCTTAATTTAAAATAATTTTTCCTGAAGAAAAACATGCTTAAGCATTTAAATCAAGTTATATTTAAAAAACCAATTTTCTAATTCTATTAATTTCACATTAAAATATTTATCACTGAGATCAAAATGTGTAATATATATACATATATATATGTATATCAGTAAGTATATTATTTTTCCTAAAATTAGCACCGTATATGTTATAACTCTGAGCAATAAATGCAGCAACTTAGTTTTAAAATTTTTCATAAAAATTTCTTGAAGTAAAGCAGAACACTTGTTTTTTTGCCTTCAAATAGCTTCATTCAAAAAGACTCTTAATAATCAGACTAACTGGAATTTTTGCATTTTAACTTCTAAGAACCATAGATGAAATTGTATAGGTGTCATTGTAAGTATGGTGCTTAGAATCCAAAGAGTAATTGTTCTTTGACTAAAATCCTCTGTATCAGGTGAGAGAAAAAAGACAGCAAAGTTATGCCTTTCCCCCATTTCCCACATACATTTGATGGCAAAGTTTTTCCTCTAGAAAAGCTCTTATTTCTCATTGTCCCCACCTCCTCCCCTCTGACCTCTTGTCTCCATTCTTTTGCCCTCTCTTGACTCTTTTCCTTCTTCTCACCTCATTTCATAGGAATCCTCCACCTAACACTACCTGTCTGCGCTCTCTCCTTATGTCTCCTGTTCCCATCTGTGCTGGTTAGTTTTTACCGACTTGACCCAAACGAATGTCAACTGGACAGGGAACCTCAACTGAAGAATTTCTCAGATCAGATTGGCCTGTTGTTTTGTCTGTAACGATCGTCCTAATAGCTAATTGAAAAGAGGCCCAGCCCACTCCTGACAGTGCCATCCTTAGGCAGACCGGCCTGGACTGCGTAAGAAAAGTAGCTGAGCAAGCCTGGGGAAGCAATTCAGCAAGCAGCCTTCCTTCATAGAGTCTGCTTCACTTTGTGCCTTGAGTTCCTACCTTGGCTTCCCTCAGGATGGACTGTGATCAGGACATCTAAGCCAAATACATACTTTCCTGCCCCAACTTGCTTTCGATCACTGGCCAGTGTTAGATCACAGCAATAGAAAGCAGGCTAATACACTATCCTTACTCTGACACTGAGTTTTTTAAAAGTGTGTGTGTGTGTGTGTGTGTGTGTGTGTGTGTGTGTACATGTATACTAGTGTCCATTGTACTGGATGTACTGGAGCTGAAGTTACAGTTGGCTGTGAGCCATCCAACATGCATGCTGAGAACCAAACTCTGACCCTCTGCACTAGCAACAAATGCTGTTAACCATTGAGCCATCTCTCCAGTCCTGAGATCACTAGGGTTTTTTCAAGTCTTTACCTTCTCTCTTAACTAAAAGTCACACAATCAGAAGAATTATCTGCTTTAAGGAACAAACAGTTTTTGTTGATGACATCTTAAAAATCTTCAGTGGGGAAGGGTTACTCCAATTGCCTCACTTTGCATCCCTGTTCAGCATGGAAGAAGCCAGAGCAGTCTGCATCCCGATTCCCTATTGGCAATTCCCGTAACCCCTTCAGAGGATGGCGTGATAAGAATAAGAGGTAGAAATTCACTAGGCAGTTAGGGTAAAAGACCCCAAAGAAAAGTAGCCAGTTTCTTGGCTAAAACCACAATGTCCTTGGGCCTCTTAGCAACTTATTCCATTCCAAAGGCCAAAAAATTTTGAAAATATTCAGGAGCTCTTACCTAATCCCTAAAAGATTTTAGGGTTACCTCTTCAGAAGGGGGAATGTTAGAGTAGCTAAAAGCCCCATTAAAAAAATAAATAAATAAAAGAAGAAGAAAGACTACATGAAATTATCAAAAAAAGTGATGGGGAGATATGGGAGGAATAGGAGGGGACAGAGTGGGCATGGACTTAAAGCACCTTATACGCATGTATGAAATTCTCAATAAATTATTTATTTAAAAATAAAAATAAAGAAGCTGCTAGAACTTTCCACCAAAGCTCTAAATACCTTCTACTTGATCCCTGTCTTGCTACCACTTGTGCTGAGATTCTTTTGACCTTCATTGTTCTGGCATTTCATTGTGCTTTTCTTTTGTAGCTTCCAGATATCTAGCAAGGTTTCCTGTGCTTACAGACCATGTTTATATGTTTCCCCATTGTTTCTTCATATCTCTTATTCACATTGATTTATTTATTTTTCTTTTTATTACAAAGTTGGAATTATTCATAATTCTGATTCAAATTCTGTCAGAAATATATATTTTAAAATATTCTTATTATTTTTATTTTATGTGTATGAATGCTTTGCCTACATGTATGTAAGTGCACCATATGCATGCAGTGCCCGTAGACAGCAGAAGATGGTATCAGATCCTCTGGAACTGGAGTTACAAATAATTCCTCCCATTTATAGTACAGCTAATTACATTCTTTATGATAGTTCCTGTGGTTAATAATCCCTTCAGTTTACAGCTGGGAGTGGTGGTGGCACCTGCCTTTAATCCCAGCACTCAGGCAGAGACCAGCAGATCTCTGTGAGATTGAGGCCAGCCTGGTCTCCAAAGCAAGTTCCAGGCCAGCTGGGGCTACAGGAAGACCCTGTTTCAAGAAAACCACCACCAACAATAACAATAATACTTTCAATTTTGATAAATTCTATTAATTTTTTCTTGCAGTTGCTGCCTGTGTCTTATCTAAGAAATCTTATTTACACTAAAGTTACACAGATATCATACTAGAAGGTGTTTGTTTCAGATTTTGTATTTAGGCTTCTCTTTAAGTTTTATTTATACATGAGGTCCTTTTCTTCCCCTAACCCCCTACCATAGGGATATCAGACTGATCTTATACCATTTGTTGAGAACTTTCATTTCTGTCACTTAATTAATTTTGTATTTTAATAAAAAAATAAGATAACCGGGCCAGGCATGGTGGTGTATTCCTTTATTCCCAGCACTTGGGAGGCAGAGGCAAGTGGATCTCTGTGAGTTCCAGGGCAGCCTGGTCTACACAGTGAGTTCCAGGTCAGCTGGGGGTACAGAGAGACTCTTTCTCAAAAAGACACAAAAAAAAGATAACCCCCATTTAACTGTTATAATCAGTGAAGTAACACAGACTCAAGAAAAACAAAAAAGATGTATGTTCTCCTGCATATGTGAATCCTAGCACCAAATCCTGATAAGTATGTATCCAGTCATAACCATAGGAACCAGGATAATGGAAAGAAACCAGGGAGGTAAAGGAAAAGAAAGAATCTGAAAGAGAAGAAAAGTAGGAAACAGGCACTCATAAGGGAGATATAGATAAAAATTGGGTTAGTTTAAGGGAGGGGGAAGGGAAGGGTATACAAAGAACGTAGGGGATAAAGGGAAAGAAGGCACTCAAGAGAGGTAGGACCATAGGAGAAGGGTATTATTAAGAGAGAAATGGAGAAAATGGAGGAGCCTTAATTGGGGAAACCATGATGGAGGGGTTAGACAATATGAGAGATAAATAATGCCTAGCTAGTTTTAAAAACCAGAGGGAACCATATTAGTCCAACAACCTACTGACCAATTGTACATACCAGATCAAGAAATATATGTCTAGGCAAGGTTTATCTGAGAACAACTGGTCTTTTTCCAAGCTTTATCTACATGGCACATGGTGGAACTAACCTTGGATGTTTAACAGACATACTTTGAGGCCTATACTAATTTCATCAGAGGGACATAAAGGACAGTTTTTGCTCCTTGCCATCCTAGGTCAACTAGTTCCAGTGGACTATGAATAGCATCTTTCAAAATGTCCTGTAACTGTGGTGAGTCACCTGCCCTCTTGATCAAAGAGGCCATGGAGACCCCACAAGATGGACTTGAACCAGTGTCCAGACTACAAAGAGGAGGGTCAACACAGAGGAAACATTTCCTCCATGCTTCCAAGCGAAGCCAGCCATGATTGAGCAGGACCTTTGACTTATCTTCAGAGAGATGGAACTGGTAAAAGAAAGGAGCCAGGGACTCCTCCGAAGCCTATGTGACCCCTAAGGAACAGATCCTCAAACGGCCTTAAAAGTAAAAATAAATTGGTTTATCTGGGCCAACTGCATGGCCTTAAACACCCAAAGGAAAGTATAACCAAATATTAAAGGGGACAATTTAATTTTTTAGAGTTCATATGTATAGCTAAAGGCTACATAACAAGAAACAATGCCAGATAGGTGATACCTTCTTTTGAGTTGTTGGCCAGGGTGGCCCAAGAGACTCCCAGATAGTAACCCAGCATAAAACTGGAAAAATGAACAACAGACCCCAATCATATCTAAAGGAATATTGACAACATCATTGCTGCTAGATGACCTTACTAAAACAAAGACCTCTAGATAGGCTGACTAGATTCGCCAGATGGACAAGCACTGGGGAATAGCTGGGGGTGCAGACAACACAGCAGACAGTAGCAGGGATATCAGAGTATAAGGGTTCTAGTGTTGGGGGAGGCTATGGGAGGGTGCCATCTGGGAAGTGGGTATATAGATGAATAAGATTGTTTGGGATGTTCTGTGTGATATACACACAAAAAATTAACAAATTTTAAAAATGAGTTATATTTGAGGAGGAAGTATAAAAATTTAAGTCACATTAATTAGTAGAGGTGATAAACATTACCATTGAAATCTACCTGTAACTTTATATCCATACACGGTGCCAAGGATCTGAGTGCAATTAACCATGACTAGTAATAATCAGATACATACAGATTAGAGATGCATGTACCAACATCTCAGTGTTAGTAGCAAAAACAATGAGTCTTTCTGCAAGGAACAATATATTCTAAAATGAAATGGAGATCTTTTTTGAAGGTTAAAAACTCGTTCACTTTTATGTCTTACAGGGTTTATACTGAGTTCAATACTGTATAACTGTATTAATTCAACTGTGAACCTAAAAAATTTATCACCACTTTTGAAAGAGATGTGTCTTTGTTCTGGAAATTGTTACTGAGTGTGTTAAAGTTGTAATGGAATGCGTCTAAAACAAAAAAACCTGAATGAGGACTGACTCAAAAAAAAAAAATCTTCAGTGGGAACAAAGCTAAAATATGGAATTAGCAATACTCAAAATTAACCAGGCCTGGTAATATAGGCCAGTATCCCAGCAACCCAGGACATTGAGCCTGCGTGGGTTAGATAGTGAGTTCAAGGACAGCCTAATCAGCATAGTGTTACCCTGTCTCAAATTAAATGGTGAAAAGAAAGTTAGGATACAGCTCAATGACAGAGTACTTCCCTAAAATGTGTGAGGCCCTAGGTTCTATCTCTAGTACCACACAGAAAGATAGAAGAAAGAGATAAAAAGAAAGAGAGAGAAAGAACAAATGAAAGAAAGAAAGAAAGAAGGAAGGAAGGAAGGAAGGAAGGAAGGAAGGAAGGAAGGGAAAGAAAGAAAGAAAAAGAAAGAAAAGAAAGAAAGAAAGAAAGAAAGAAAGAAAGAAAGGAAAAGTTCTCTACCTTTGAAAGCCCCCACTGCTGTGGCTCACATCTGTATTTCAAGTTTGACTTTCACCTGATCTTGCTTCCCCAATCACCCTGGAACACGCACTTGGTTTTCTGAATAGGCGCCTGACACACTGGTGTCACATCTTTTCTCTTATGGGTTCTGCATGCACCTGTTATCTAAGTGGCACCCAATGATGTAAATCTCAGCTATGTTCACTGCTCCTGAAAGGACATACAGCAAGCAAATACAGACAATTCACAGTTCTCCAATTGTACAGCCGTAAAGGTTAGAAACAGACTACGTTTGCAAGAAAGAAAGAGAATAATCAATCCATTCCGGGTGTCTAGTGTGCCTGTCAATATGCATCAGGACTGTAAATTTGATGGATTCATTCTTCATCTAACAGAAATTCTACTTTGTTCCTTGGTTGAAAAACAGAGGGAGGGAGGGAGGGAGGGAGGGAGATTTTCAATGATCTGCATTAAATAAATCTTAAAATAAGGTGAATAACGGTTGCTCTGTTGATCAGGAAAGTATCTTGTGAAAGAATTAATTTTACATTGACTGAAACAAAAAGGGATGAGTTTGCATTGGAGTAAGAGGATGAGCATGTCCTCCACAGGCATATGAAAGGTTATGGATGAGAGAAAGCAGGAGCTGTCACAACAATGGGCTGGGGGTCCAGTAGTGCCCTATTATGAGAGGGATGGTCTGCTGAGAAAAAAAAAAACCCAGGGCCTGAAGACAGGACTGGATTTTATGCTAGAAGGACTAACAAGGAAATTCACAACTTCAGCATGTGAGTGAGCTGATAATTTTTCAAGATAGAAAATATTACTCTGGCTGCTGTGAGGAAAGCCCTCTGGTTACTAAAAAATCTATAAATATTTGTGTGGTAAGTAACAATGACTTCCTGTTTGAGCTCCACACCTAAGTACTATTATCTGCAATATACCTAATATACCTAGAGTCTGAAGGTATGTTTGGAAATATGTTTCCAAAAACCTAATATAGAAATAAAATGATACATTTAAATTTAATATCAAAGGGAAATAAAAGTAATCTCTTAAAATATGTTCATTTATTTGTATTAAAAGATAAACATTGCTATTTCTTTTTCTAATAAATAATTTACTGAGAATTTCATATATGCATATAACGTGTTTTGATCAAATCCATTCCCACTCCCTCCCCTCCAACTCCTCCCTTATCTCCCCATCATTTTTTTCTGATAACCTCATGTTCATAAAAGATAAACATTGCTATTTCAATATAATAGCAGCAGCAATTAGAAATAATTGAGATGCCGTCTCAAATTTGAATACATATAATGAAGTTACTTAGGAATTAGATATGATTTAGTTGATGAAATAATCCTGAAAATGTCACCTGAGTTGTATAATTTTATGTAGTATTTTCACTCAAAAAGAGTCTTAGAATGAGCTGTTATCTAATTTAATTATAGGATGTCACTGAGCTTTGTTTTCAAGATAGTCATTAGTAGTGATGAGTTCCCTCTCACACATAGGCATCTTACTTCCTGAGAATTAATGGGTGTAATTGATCATGGTGGACGGTTGGCATTTTCTAATAATAAAGTAAGCTGTATCTTTGCAGAAATGGTGCCAGTCTGCCATGAGTTTAAGAAGGGTTAGCTAAGGACAAATGAGCTAAGTCATTGGAAGCCTGTGATGTGTTCCTGCAACCTTCATTGCAGAAGATATATATTCAGAAATCACCATCAGTCTGTTCCAAGGCAGATACGAGTTTTGTGGAGCCTCTAAGGAAATGAAGAAAAAATTCTGAACATATAATTGGATAGGAAAGCAAATATTTATACTTAAAAAAGAAAACATGCACACCAAAAATTAATAAAAATGGGATCAGTAATACAAACATCACAAAAATCTATGAGAAAAGGATGTGATGTTGATTAAATCCGTGACAAATCTGAAGCTCATTATATTGCTGAATACTCTGATTAGCTCTGCCAGTGACAATGATTTGTCTGTCTTCCAGGGAGGTTAAAGGAATGGCAGGAAACAAAATTAACACATAAAAATCAGTAGTCTTCCTATATACCAATAATAAATAGGTTGAGGTAAAACTCAGAAAATGCCATTCATAATTGCATAAAATAAAATAAAATAAAATAATAAAATAAACATTTGGGGATAAACTTAACCAAGGAAGTTAATGGCCTCAATATTGAAAATTTCAATATACAAGAGAAATTGAATAAATCACTAGAAGATGGAAAGATACTCCACTCTCATGGACTACAAGAATCAATATTGTGAAAATGACTATGTTACCAAAAGTGATATACAGATTCAATACAAGCCCCATTAAAGGTCCATCTCCATTCTTTGCAGAAAACAAAACAAAACAAAATCTTAAATGTGGTGGCTCACATCTTTAATCCTAGCACTCAGGAGACAGAGGCAAGCAAAGGATCTCTGTGAGACCAAGATCAGCCTGGTCTACACAGTGAGTTCCAGACCGGACCTACAGAGAGATCCTGTATCAAACCGTGCCTGCCCAAAAATTAACCACAAAAGGCCTTAAGTAGCAAAAGAAATACTGAAGAAGGTTAAAAAAAAGACATTCTACAATCACCATATCTAATTTCAAGTTGTATTACAGAGTCACAGTGACAAAAATTGCTTGGTTCTGGCACAAATACAGACATGTAGATCAATAGGACATAGTAGAAGACTCAGTCATAAACACACAGCAACACCTACTTAATTTTTGACAAAAATTTTAAAGATACTCAATGTAGAAAAGACAGCTTCTTAACAAATGGTTCTGGGAAAACTTTATATCCACATGCAGGAAACAAAAAAGAAATTAAACCTGTATCTCTTATCTGACACAAAAATCAACTCCAAAATGAATCAAAGACATTTACAAAAGACCTGAAACTCTGAGACTGCTCAAAGAAAGTGTAAAGAAAATATATCAAGATGTAGCAGGATCCAGTCACTTAGGAAATAAGCTCAGTAATTGATATATAGGAGATGATGAAATTAAAAGACTTCTCTCCAGCAAAGAAATTGTTTAACCAAGTGAAGAGACAGAGTAGGAGAAAATCTTTGTTAGTTGTATGTCTGACAGAGACTAAATGCCTAGAATGTGTAAATAACTCAAAAATACTAAACAATAAGAAAACTAATCCAAATTTAAAAAATTTGTTGAGGAGCTGAAAAGAGAGTTCACAAAAGAATAAATACAAATGGTCAATAAATACTTTTTAAAGTGCCCAACGAGCTTGGAAATCAAGGAAATGCAATTTAAAACTATTTTGAGGTTCCATCTCACCCTAGTCAGAATGTCTAGCATCAAGAAAACAAATGACTGCACAGATTTGAGGAAAAAGGAATGCTCATTCACTGCTGTTTGGAGAGTAAACTGGTGCAGCTCCTCTAGAAAACATTGTGGAATCTTTTCAAAAGTTAAAAATGAAACTACTGTATGATCCAGCTATGCCTTTTTGGGGTATATGCTCCAAAGAGTCAGTATCCTATAGAGATACTTGTACATACATGTTCATTACTACTGTGTTGACAAGAGAAAGGAAATGGAAACAGACTACAGTTTATCAACCACAGTGAAAAATAGAATTATGAGGGCTGGAGAGATGAATCATCAGTTAAGAGCACTGGCTGCTCTTGCAGAGGACCAGAGTTTGGTTCCCAGCATTCACATGGCTGTAAGTAGCAGCCATCTATAACTCCAGTTTCAGGGGTCTGACACCCTCTGTTGACCCCTGCATATATTACACACATGTGGTGCATTTACATAGTGCATACAAAACATTCAAACAATAAAAATAAATATTTTAATAATAAAACAAGACAATGAAAATTACAGGAAAATAGATGGAACTGGAAAATATTATATTAAATGAAATAGCCCAGCTGGGGTCAGAAAGTAAAACACCATGTTTCATATGTGAATCATGGTTTCTAACTTTATGTGTGTATTTATGTGTTCGTGTGTATAGACCGCAAAATACTACAAAGTGGCCCAGGAGATAGGATATCAGGGAGAAGCTTTATAAGGGGGAGGGATGGACAGGGTAATGTTACATAAATGTGATATGAAAGCACAAGGAAAACTATGGGAGCATAAGTGGTTGAGCAGAGATGGGGGTGGCAGGGAGGTGAAGAGAGGATGAGGGAGGGTCAAGCAAACTTGTTACATATGAAAATGTCACAAGGAAACATGCTATTTTATAAGCTAGTGAAAAAGATAAAGGATAGATGATAGATAGATGATAGATATAGATATAGATGATAGATAGATAGTTGAGATTTATGAAATGTGTGTCAAAATTTTCATAAAGATTTGTCTTATTGCTTACAGTCTGCTGTTTTACAAATATAATAGCAGTAAATTACATTTTCTGACATAAAAGGGAAAATGCATGGCATTTTTTTACTTTATCCTCTATATTTTTAAATACATTTCTCAAAGGAATTTTCATTTTGGGAAAGCATTAAAGAGACCTATTTCTTTGCTTGAAAAAATGGACATCTCTTAATGTTGAAGAATTTTCCATAGACTGGCTCCTTGCTCTATATGTATGAACTGCTATTTTCATTTCCACTAATTTCATATTTTCAGTGCTTGATACTATATGTCTCTATAACCTGTGCAGTTTATGTTTTTGATCTAGAATAAGTCATCAGTATGTGACAGAAGTCTTGAATGTCATTATGTATGAATAACTAAAAATAAATTAATGTCTTAAGAAGTAATTTCAGGTGTGGAGCATTTAACTCAGTGGTGGAGAGCTTTCACAGCAAGAGCAAGGCCCCTGTCCAACTCAACTCCAGCTTGGAAATAAAAAAGTGCTTTCAAATGCTATGGTCCTCAAAATCAGTTTTACTTTGACTGGATCAATAAATGGTCATTTCTAAATAGTAGGAAGTAGCTGCATTTAAACAATAGTTTTTCCAGTGCTACAAAAGCTATGACCATGTGAACACATTGCAGGTGACTTTCCTTGAACTTGGTTTTGCAATACGTGAAAACTTAAAGATGTGGTTGTTATCCATTCTGATTCCAGAATATTTGTTTCTTTATCTTGACTCTTCACGAGTTGTCAAGGTGCTCATACAACACACACACACACACACACACACACACACACACACACACACTTTCTCTGTTTCTAGCATTACTCCTCATAATCAAAACAAAATCCAAACAAGGATATTAAACTGAAATACCTCAGTGTTTTATGTTATTGAGTAAATACATCATAGCTGAAGTACATACTAAAATATTAGAGACAAATTTATTAACATATTACAGTGTTATACATTTATAGGATACAGCATTATATTTAAACACGTTTATTTAAATGTTTATTTAAAATATTTTAAATAAGAACTAGGGGCATTACTACTATAAGTAAGCAAACTACCTTGAGCCCAGTCGAATACATTATCTTTATCTTCTTCTTGTGAAAGCTCAGCTTCCCTCACGTCAGCTATAGACCTCTCTGAACCTCTCTAATTCTGGTGCTGAACAATTTGCAAATAATTCTTTCCTCAGATAAACTCTGTTAAATTTCTTGTGCCTGACACTTTTAAAAATGTGGTTTTCCCAAACCATGTTCATTCTTCTTAAATTAGTCCCTTACCTAAAAGCAGTTTTTCAACAATTTGGAAGGTGCCATATTTGCGCCAAGGGGTCTGGCTGATAAACCCCTTAGTTCTTGTCTTAAATGTTACTTCCTCACCAGCCCTTTTCTAGCCAATTTTGGGCCTGTTTTTATTGTTTTATTTTTTATGGGGGTTCTGTTTGTTCATTTTCTTTAATCATGGACTTCATTAATTTTTATTAAAGCACATATACTAATTAGTAATTATATTCCCTTAATTCCAAATAATGCCTACTGCTTTAGCAGGCAAAATACAAGTCTTTAGAGTATAATTCCCAGGAAGACAAACTCACTCATCTCTCATTCCAAACAAAACAAAGTTCTGATTTGTGAGAAGGTAGGAATGGAAGCAAGGCTGGGACACAAATCAGCCAGCCCCATCCTACAAAAGGTGTGTCATAGCTCACCCACTGTGTGTCCTAGATTTTTCTCCTTGGAACCGAAGTATTGGGGACTAAATAACCGTTAGACAGGTCAACCCATCCATAAAACATAAATTGAAGCTGGATTATACTTGGGATCAAAATTTTGGCAGATTTATTAGATAGCAATCACTTATAATCTCTCCCATTCAGATATGTCAGTACTGAGGATCAAACCCAGTGCATTGCTTATGGCAATTACTCTACTACTGACTCATATCCCAGTCCACTATTTACCATATATTTAAACTTGAGAATGGTATTCTACATACAAAAGATGAAATTTGGGGTATCCAAATCACTCTCTTATGAAGATAACATATTGTGTTAATGTGTGAGAGCAATGTTTTCTAATAATAAATGGTAATATGAGAAAACAGTTTTTAAAGAATTAATTAAAACTATGACAGAACTGCCTATGATCTTGTTACATGGAAAAATAATACAATTTCACCTCATTTAAGCCTCATTTCAGTAGAATAGTATTATGATCCTTACAACCAAATAGAACCAAAAAAATAATACAGTGACATAGAATATTATTTAATGCATGTGTAAAATGAAACAGAGTAGGAATTGCAAAACTTGCATAAAAATAAGACTACAACCAGGATCTAAATCAGTTTCTTATAAAGTAATAAAGGGAACAAAGACACTTCTCTAAGATTTTGTAATCTAGAAGATAAACACAATTTACATGAAAATGAATATATTAGAATATGTGATAATTGTTAGCATTAAAGTTTAATAATATATATCTTTACTCTTAGAATCAACTAATTATATGGATGTTATGTTATAAACAATTACAGAGGAGGAAACTGAGGACATAAGTAGTTAAGTGATTTTAGGCAGCTTGTTGTAGGTGGCATTGCCCAGAATTGGAGCTGGCCTTTGGACTAAGGCTGTCTGGATATAGCAATCGTGCTCTTGGCTATGATGGACATTATTTCTCATATCTTTGGTTATTTCAACTTTATTAACACTCCATAAAGTAGGATTTTTTTCAAACTTTAAGATAAGGAAATTGAATTTTCAATAATGAAAGCTATAGTTTTGAAATGCAGTAAATAGAGAAAACATATCAACACTCACAGCATTTAAATAATGTCAGACACTGTTCCAAGTAAATTAGCCCACTTCTCATGGTAAAATAACAATGGATGCATCTGGAACTCTTTGTTTAATCGTCATGTTCCAGAGCTCAAGAAACTTGTCCAAAATGACCAGGAGTCAGTAGCAGAGAAGGGACGCTAACTCAGGAAAACCTGGCTTCAACTGACACTCTCATGCACCTCAGTAACAAAGTTCTCTCCTTCCACCATGCTTGTGCTAGATAGCTAAAGTTGTCAATTTGACATAACTGGGTAGAGGGAGCCTTAGCTGAAAAACTTCCTCCATTAGACTGGCCTCTAGGCTTGTCTATGGGGCATTTTCTTGATTTTTGAGTGATGTGGAGGGTCCACCCTATTGTGGGTGGTATCCCCCCTGTGCAGGTGGTCCTGGGCTGTATAACAAAGCAGGCTGAGCATGGATCAATCTGTAAGCAGCATTCCTAGATGGTCTGTGCTCCAGGTTCCCGCCCTCAGGTCCGGCTTTGGCTTTCCTCTGAATTTGCTCAGCTTAATTCTGTGAAATATTGTATTCTGTTCTTTCAACTTTTAGTTCCTACAAAACAAAATTTAAGAGTTCTTGTTTTTAATGAAATCTCAGTCTTCTTAAATTTGATACCATTATCCACCATGTTGTCAATCTTTGGGTTTGACAGCATTAATAATAATTTAGGACAGCAATAGAATAATCATTTCCTGAGGAACTACTGTTTCCACATGCTATATCAGCTGCTGCAACAGCAAAAGTTGTTTAAAGAAGACAGATAAGCAAGTAAGACCATTGTAACTGCACATCAGGATGAATGAGGAAGCAGGATACATGGCTAGCGTTGGTCATGAGAATCTCAAGGGAGAGAAGGAAAAGTGAACTCAATATCTAGAAAATAACTTGAAGAAACACAAGGATGGAATGACTACATAAGCTACAGTCTGAATGGTAGTAATAAAGATTGAAAAATTAAAGCTTCATCCCTATCCTTTTAATCCATGTATTGTGACAGTATTAAAGCAGACCGTTACAAGTTGCTGGAGAATAAAGAAGGATGGAAGAAATAAGAAGAAAGGACAGGAAGAACAGGGAAGAGATCATGACATAGGATTCTGGAACTAAGATTCTTTAGCTTTCAGATTCCACAAGTAGGAGCTGCTGCAGGAGAAGTCAAATGAGAGGCAGAAATGGGGTCAAATCTAAATCCTGTGGTCTAGTAAATTTTATAAATTTGAATTATTTTATAAATTTTGAGAAGTTCAGGTACCCAGATAAATCTGGAAAGGGAAAGAATCAGTGACTATCAGAGATGATTAAAAGTGCACTGTCTTAATGCTGCTGAGGTATTTGTTTTCTTTGGACACAACATTCTAGGCCTTTCAGCCATGCCTTGCCAAGTCATATTTTTTTTTTTTTTTGGCACTTGTGGTGCAAAATTTTAGAATCTATTGGAGTGATGGTGCATTTCACTTTGCATAGTTGTTGGTAAATAAAAGCTGTCCAAATGGAATCCTATTTGAAATGTTCCTTAGCAATTTCATTTTTTTCAATTCAAAATTACAGTTCTGTGAAAAGCAAGGAATGAGGGGGTCTATGTATTGAACCCAGAGCCTCCTGCACTCTAGCCAAGCACTCACCGAGTATCATCAACTCTCTGTACTCTGAGTCCATAAGGAACTATTTCTAGTTAGAAAGCTTTCTTTATACTTTTATAAAATTCATGAGGAAATATTTTTTGATACTTCAATAAACAAGTTTTGCTTTTTAAAACACAATATTAGACCCTGGGTAAAGTTCTATGGCATTAAGATTCAATTTGACATTTCTTGTCAAGATGACTTTGTAGATTTATACATCAAAGGGCCCTCTGTTCAAGCACACAACAATGTCAGATAACATATGAAATAACTAAGCCAAATGAAACAATAAGTTTCAACAAGGATAAATATCTTCAGTAATTGCCCGGGGTGATGGCACTCAAATTTAATCCCAGCACTTGAGAGGCAGAGGCAGGAGATCTCTGAGTTCAAAATCACCTTGTCTACATAGTTCCAGGCAGTTAGGGTTAGATAGTGAAACCCTGTCTTAAAAAAAAAAGAGAGAAAAAAAGAAGTAAAGATCTTCAGAAATAAATGTGATACTCCAGTGTTAGTTTAAATATAGGTCTACAATGAAAAGCAAGTCAAGATGGCCAGAAAGTACATTCTACAACAGAGAATAAATAAAAAGTACTCTGTAGACAACTGAAGATTTTGGTTCAATGCATGACAAAGGAATATGAGCCACGGAGTCCTAATAATTCTCTGAAAAGAAAATTAAAAATTTGGTTCTCAGCTTTACCTAGATCTCTTGCATAAATAAATTTGCACACTTGGTTAAGGAATACATCATTGGTAAACTGCTATTTCAATAAAAGACCTGGTTAGTACTCTTAGTGGTTCAGGATTTGGATGTCACGACCAGAGAGAGTTTTGCTTCTAGTATAGGTGTGTGAGCCCCTGTAAAGCAATCTTCTAGCTTATATTTTCAAAGAAATATAGAAAGAAATACAGGGTGATCTTGGGCAACAAACAAAATCAGATAGCAGTTTATTAAATGTATAATGTTTCCAAAATTCATTCAAGTTACAGCATACATAAGGGTATCATCTTTATTGTGGACCAATTGTACGAATGCATCATGTTTGACTTGCCATTTATCAGTTAATGGCTATTTGGTAATTATGAAAAATGCTGTTGTGAAGACCAGGATGTGGTCACGTGTTTCCATATCTTGGATGAATAGGACATGAATTTTGGGGCATAGAGAAGCTCCATAATGAATTTCTGTTGCCTTATCTTATTTTAAAAATATATTTTCCCTCCAAATTTATTGAAATATACTTAACAAAAATATATTTTATGACATATATATTGTATATAATATATATGCAATGATTACATGAAGCTAATTTGCAGGTCAATCACATCACACACTTTTTTAAAAGAGTTTCTTTTTTTGAGACAGGTTCTCCCTACGTAGAGCCTGATCCATATCCAGGCTGGTATGGGACTTGCTATGTAGATGAGAAACACTGTTTTTTTTTTTATGGTAAGAACATTTAAAATATCTCCGTAGTTTTAAAAGCATACAGTACATTATTTAATGTAGACACTATATTCTTCAATAGATTTTGCTATATATTCATTTTGTTGAGCAAATCTTTGGACCCTTCAACCAATATCTTGTATTTCTACCTCCCACCAGCCTTAGTCTGGTAATCACAATTCTACTCCCCTTTTCTATCATTTTAATTACTGTATTAAACACGTAAGCAAGATCATACAGTACTTATCTTCCTGTGCCTGCCATTTGGTATAATGTCTTCCACATCCATTCATATTGTAGAAAATAAAAGCATTTCTCCTTTGTTTCAGGCTAAAGTGTGTTCCATTATATATTTATGTCTCCTTAATCTACTTATCCATCAAGAGACACTTAGTCTGACACCATTTCGAAGAGACTGTTTTCCAAAGTAGCCAGATAATTTTATATTCTCATTGACAGTAGACAAGCATTGATATTTCTTCACTTCCATACCAATACTTGTTATAACAAGTCTTTTGATGATTGCTTCCATAATTAATATAAAATTGCATTGCTGTGGGCTTTTTTTTAACCTTTCTGATGACAATGGTATTGAGCACCAGCTAAAGTGTGTATTGCCTACCACACATATTCTATGGAGAAATATATTTTCATTCCTTGCCAATTTTAAAAACTGATTTATGTGTCTTTATTATTGAGCTTTAAGAGTTATTCCCTGCCTAATATTTGAACTATGCTTATTGTCTTCTGCATTACTCAGGGTGCTCTAGAATAAATAGAATGAATGCATATCACAAATGGAAGCTATTCTGTTGGTTTGCACAATATGGTCCAGAAATGGGTGTTTGCACACTGGAGAAACTGAAAACACAACATCTTCTCTGTCCCTGGGGATCGATACCTCAGTGGTGCAAATTGAGTGCTGAAGGTCTGGAGGATTCCTGGAGAGCTGCTGGTCTTCAGCTCATGTTGGAAAACTAAAAAACTGAGTGCTGATGTCAGAGAAGAATAGAAGCAACAGCACCAATACAACGGCAAGGTTGGTACATGAAGCAGCAAGGAGAAAAGGCAGGCAGGCTGGCAAAGATGCTCGGCTTTTCCCTCAGACCTCTTTTTGTCTTGGCTGCTGCCCAAAGACATGTTCAACTCAGTATGTGTGTAGGGGGTGTCTTCCTCCTTCAGTTAATCTTTCTAGGAAATACCCTCGTAGATCTACCCAGACGCATGTTTCTTTTCTTTATGTATATATTTTTAAATATTTTATTTTTATTTTATGTGTAAGAGTGTATGGCCCTGCATATGTGTAGGTGCACCCGTGTCCTACAGTCCCATTGGAGGTCAGAAGAAGGCATCAAATCCCCAGGAGCTGGAGTTATGGATGGCTGTTAGCCACCCTGTGGGTGCTGGGAATTGAACCCAGGTCCTCTGCAAGAGCAGTCAGTGCGCTTAGCTGCTGAACCATCTCTGCAATTCTTGAAACATGTTTCTTATTTGATCATAGAGCCAATGAGGTTGACAACTAAGACTAGGCATTCCATCTGCCCTTTAATTCTTTGTAAAACTCCATACTGTTCAAATGAATTACTTTTCTGCTTAATTTAAATACCACTGCTTCCTAAAGACTAACTCCACATATGTAGAATTTTTCCAGATAAGACAGGTATTTAATTTTTAAAAAATATCTGAAACATGCCAGGTGTGGTGGCACATGCCTTTAATCCCAGCACTTGGGAGGCAGAAGCAAGCGGATCTTTCTGAGTTTGAGGCCAGCCTGGTCTACATAGCGAGTTCCAGGACAGCTGGGGCTACAGGGAGACCCTGTCTCAAAAAGAAAAAAAAAAAAAAAAAAAAAAAAAAAAAATCTGAAACAAATAATACAGAAAATTTAAAGGAATAAAATATGAGTGGGAAGTGAAGGACTAAACAGCTGTGTATAAGGAATTCATGGCGAAGGATAAGGGATAACTAGCATTGTGACCTGAAGCATCCACAAGTTTGTTTACTCAGGCAGTCTAAAGAGAAGGCACAGAGAGAAAACATAGGGGTGAATGATTAGTGTGGAAATTCCTTATGGAAGCTGGGGAGGCAGAGGCAAAGCTAGCTTTGGAACGGAGGAGGAACCCTGTTCATTAGAGACAGCTAACTTAGAGGACAAAAGTGTAGGGATTCCATGGTGCTTTGGCAGGTGGCCATGGCATTCTGGCATTCTTGAGGCATATGAATAAAGTCCTCTTAAACTGAAGTGAATGGGTATGCCGAGGAAAGTGGAGGAGTGGGGAACAAGAACAAGAACTCAGTCCAAGAGAGTGACTGAGGCTCAGAAGACTTTTTGAATATGACAGTCTAGGGGAAAGGATTTTAAGCATATTTTCTCTTCTTTCATCACTTTACATCCTATTCTCTCTTATAACTCACTTAATAAAAATGTATCATAAAGGAATAAAAAAGTTTCCACAAATTTCTACACTTGAACATTAAATTTACATGAATCTCATACTTCTCTCTTGTTCTTCTGAAGTTGTTTTTTTGTGTGATTTCCTTTTTCTACTCATTTCAGTGCATGAGTTGCAAACTGTAACTCCCATGAAAACTGAAAATATACTTTTGGGGGATTGAGCTATAATTTTGTGAAAATGCCTTTGGAGTTTTTATTTCAGAGATACATTCACTTCTGGTTTTTCAGAGTCTCACCAGGCAGGTCAGACTGGGTTAGAATTCACTCTGTAGCCCAAATCTGGCCTCAAACTTACATTGTTATGACTATGTTTCTGAGTACTAGAATCACAGAATCTACACCAACATACATGACTTTCAGAGATACCTTGATTTATTTTATGGAAGGCTGTTTTTAAATTTTTTAAATAGCATCTTTTTCTTTGAAAATCACATATACTTACAGGATTGATCATAGCCATCTACCACTACCTCCCTCCAACTCTCCTTAATGTCCTTCACTCCATCGTTCTCTCAGTTTAATTTATCAATTATCTCTGATTTAGACAGAAAGCCTAAAGTTCTACAAACAATTCATGGATTCCTCTATGCTACTTTTAAATAGTTATCTCATTTAACTTAACCCTTAATCAATAAAAAGTTTTTTTAGTCTTGCACTAATGCTATCTTCATATTATAGTGTCAAACAAATCTGTTCAATTATATATAGGTAAAATTAGTGACTGGCTCTCATCTTGCCCACCCATGGAGGGCGGTGAGTATCAAACAGCACCAGCTACCTGGGGGTCGAGATAAAACTATTGAAACCATCCAGGAGCTTGAGTGAGTAGAAGTTATTTGTCCAGCCCAGAACCCTTTCAATAGCTTCGTCTGGCCGATCAGGAAGTCAGATGGCTCCTGCAGAATGTAGATTACCAGGAGTTAAATAAGGTGATGTCTCCCATTCACGCAGGGGTGCCCAATGTTGCACTGCTAACTGATCAGCTGGTGCAGGAAATGGGGTCCTTCCACACCATGGTGGACCTTGCTAATGCATTCTTTAGTATTCCCTTAGCTGCTGAATCCCAAGATCAATTTGCATTCAGATGGAATGGACAACAATGGACTTTCAGAGTACTTCCCCAAGGTTACCTCCATAGCCTCATGATTTGTCATGGGATGGTGGCCTGGGACCTGGCCCTGTTACCCTGCCCTCCTTCAGTAAGGAGGTTCCAACACATAGATGACATAATGCTAATTTCTGAGTGCCTTACAGATTTGGAAGTTGATTTGGGGAACATGCAAGTTCACCTGAAGGAGTGAAGATGGGAAATCAACCCACAGAAGGTACAAGAACCCATTACAATGGTAAAATTCTTAGGAGTCTTATGGTCAGGCAGAACTCGCATGATACCCAGTTCGGTGGTTGAGAAAATCTTACAAAACCATACCAATAAATGCTAAACAGTTACAGGTATTTTGGGGACTTCTTGGGCATTGGTGAATTTTATACCTCATGTTATTCAGGTTACCCGCCCCCTGTAAAATCTAGTAAAAAGAGGTGTTACATGGGATTGGGATGTAAAGGCCCAAGAGGCTTTTGAGCAGGCCAAGGTACTGGTTGCGAAGCTAAGCAGCTGTGTGCCCCAATACCTCAGTGTCACTTCCTCTTGCAAGTCACCAGGAGCCCTGAAGTTTATGGGTGGAGTTTGTGATAACAACCCGAACAGACGGTCCCAATTGGGTTCTGGTCCCAATCATTGAATGGGGCGGAGTCCGGTACACAGCGCTAGAACAGCAACTGCTGGCTGTGTACAAAGCATTGTGACAGGTCGAATCCATTATGGGCCCCACCTCCATCACTGAAAAAAACCACATATCCCATAAAAGGATAGATGGAGGGCCTGTTAGCCAAGAAATTGTCAGGGGTGGCTCAAAACCAAATGCTGCAAAGATGGCATGCATATTTGCAACAGTGAGGGGTGGTGTTAGCAAGCCCAAGCACCAATGCCATGCAAGCAGTACTAGAACCGGTGTCATTTCAAGGCACAGAGCCTCTCCCTCCACCTCCTATAGTTGACCCTCCAGCAAGACCTGACCGAGTGCTAGAAGGGGCTCCCCCAATTCTGGCTGATGCCTGGTATACTGATGGCACTAGCAGGGGTGCCAGACAGGAATGGGTAGCAGCGGCAATACATATGAACACTGACACTACATGGTTAGAGAGAAGGATAAAGCAGTCAATCGGCTGAAATGAGAGCTGTATGGATAATAATAATGAAGGAGCCTTGGCCAGTTACAATTTGTACTGACAGTTGGGCTGTGTTCAAGGGCTTAACCTTATGGATGGCTCAGTGGGAGAAAGAAAACTTGCAGGTGATGGGACAGCCACTATGGGGACAAAAGATGTGACAGGACATCTATAATAAAATGCAGGAGGAGCTAGTGCCCCTGGTAGTTTACCATGTGGCTGCCCACTGCCCGGTGAGTCCCCCCGGGAATCAGGAAGCTGATGCCCTCACCAAGGTGAGGGCTATCTGCCCTCAGGTTCCCTTTGAAGCAGCTCACTAGATTCACATCAAAACAGGCCACAGAGGAGCCGACACAGGATGGAGAATAGCCAAAGCAGCCAGCAATCCAGTAAAATATGCTGACATCCAACAGGCTGTCCAAGCCTGCGAGGTGTGTTCCCGGTAACAGCCCCAAAGGATGGATGCCATGATGGAACACATTCACAAGGCAGTGCCCCCTGTGAGAGACTGGTAAGTAGATTATATAGGGCACATGCCAGTCAGTGAGGGGTATAAATATGCTCTCACTTGTGTGGACACTGCCACAAGCCTTACACAGTCCTTTCCTTGCAAATAAGAGATGGGCAAGGCTACTATTAAGGTGCTTACTGAACTCAGTGTCATGTATGGTGCCCAAGGCAAATTGATAGCAACAGAGACACTCATTTCACAGGTACAGATGTGCAAGCTTGGGCTGAGGATAATCAGGTTCAATGGTATTTCCCCCTTCCATACAATCCTACAGGAGCAGGGTTAATTGAAAGAAAAAACGGGTTGCTAAAGAAACAGTTGAAAGCCTTAAGCCCAGAAGGAACCCTACGGGGTTGAAAAAGGCCCCTCCAGAAGCCATAAGGTTGTTAAATGAAAATCCCAGTACCAGGGGTGGGTTGCCTCCCTATGAGCAGTTGGCCAAAGTGACCCCAGAGGTCCCCAAAACTATAAAGGTGGTTGCCAATAATGTTCAGTGGGTACAGTGCTTGCCTAGCATATACAGAGCCCTGCATTGGTTCCTTAGCATGGTGGTACACCACTCAGGAAATAGAGGCAGGAGGATCAGATGTTCAAAGTCATTCTTAGCACATTTGAGCCAGTATCAATTGCATGAGACCCTGTCTCAAAAATAAAATAATAAAATACAGTAAAAGAGAAAAAAATTCTACTTACTACTTTTTCAGCTGACTACAGTGGTTTGCATAAGAAGTGGTTGCTGCAGGTTCAAGTTTTTGAGCACTCTGTACCCAGTTGGTGGTGCTGTTTGGGAGGCCATGGCACTTTAAGAGGTGTAGCCTTGCTGCAGGTAGCACATCACTCTAGGAAGACTTTGAGAGTTTGTGGCCTTGACCCACTTGCAGTTCCCTCTCTCTACTTAGTACTTTCCAGTGAATATGTAAGCTCTCGACTTCCTGCTTCAGCTGCCAGACCTGCTTGCTGCCTTGCCTCCCCACCGTGATGGACTTATCCTTCTGAACCCTAAGCCAAAGTAAACTCTTTTGTTGATTAGTTGACTTGGTCATGAGATTTTATTGCAGTAACAGGACAGAAATTCTTGTATTTGCTTATATATCAGCCTTAGGGAGTGGAACTAAAACCACATCTACAAATGGTAGATGGTATTCCAGAGAGACAAAGGCTACAAGAGCTTTAAAAGACTTAGATCACAACTTTCTTGAAAGGATGGAAAGCCCTATAATGCATGTCTTTGTGAAGTGGGGGAGTTTGTATCCTAGTAAACTCTTTAATGGAAGGGAGCACACCAGGGGATTTCAAGTTAGTTCAAAGTTGCACAGTAAAGAACAAAATAAAAAGAAAAAGGTAAAATTTCTTCAGTTAAGTTTCATTGTTTAGCATTTCAAAGTGTTCATCTATTCTCTTGATTAAAGCCTTTGTCATTGGGGTGTATGAATTTATTTGAAGTCAGGAATGTGTTCAAACTCATAGCAAGAATATATATGAGAAATTAAACCAAGAAGATTAATGGAGAAATATAAGAATCAATCTAAAGTGAATTTAAATTTAGACATGCTCTGTATAATCCCAATCCCATGTTTGTTTACATAAGAGAACTGGAATAACCTTAAATCTGAAAATTTGTGAAATTGGTGATTGCCATTCAAGCCCTACTTATTTTATATTGAGGAATCATTTTACCTTTCTGGTCTTAGCACCATATACTGTTAAATAAGATAAAACATAAACCGAAGAATAGATAATGAATATGTGAAACATTTATACAATGGAATATTATTAAGCTGTTAAACAAAACAAAATTCACAGATAAATGGTTGGAGCTGGAAAAAATTCATCTTGAATGAGGTAGCCTAGACCTACAAGAACAAATTTCACATGTTTTCTCTCATATGTGAGTACTAGCTTTGAATCTTTAGATATGTGTGTTGCCTTTGGAAAACCCATGGAAGTAAGGAAACTAACTAGTAAGGGGCTGTGGAAAAGGGGTTTGTAAGAGAGAGGAAATGGAATGCAGTAATATAAAGGGGAAGGCAAATAATGGAACAAGAAGGGTTAAATTGGGTGGAGGGGATGGGAAACAAGGTAAAGGAAGTAGTATGGGGAGGGATAACTAACACCAAAAGCTTTTTGCCAAAAAATCCTTACTGTTGAAGAAGCTTTCTAAAATGCATACATATACACACACATATATGCAGAGTTTACTAGGAGTTACCCTATAACAAGTAGACAATGCCTTTACCAGACTTCATAGTCTAGCAAATAAAAAATTTCACTGTCATGAAAGGACTCCCTCTTGGAATTGTTGGCCAGGAGACTGCCATAGATCTCCAAACATTATTGTTTTTGCTCTTGGTTATCCTCAAAAACCTACTTATATGACCCTATGGCTAGGGCTGGACAGATAGCAGTTAAGAGCACTGGCTGCTCTTAAAGACCTGCGTTCAATTTCTAGAATCCACATGGTACCTAAAACCTGTCCCTAACTCCAGTTCCAGGGGAATCCTACATGCTCCTCTGACCTTTGTGGGCATTGCATGACACAGATGTATTTACATACATGCAGGCAATATACTCATACACGTAAAATAAAAGTAATAAATAAAATATTTTTTAAAATACCCTATTTTTGAAGATATTATACACTTGCATCATAGAACATGAATCAATCAAGCTGGTACTGACCTGAACATTTCATCCCTACTGGCTAGTTATTATAGTGCTGGAAGGTGCTGCAAATGCTACCGGAAAAAAAAGTGATCTTCAGTCTTACTCAGGTATGAACCCTGTGAGCTACAATAATATGAATAGCTTGGAAAGATATGCCAACTTGTGCAATAGTGGCACGAAGTTTATGGAGATAATCAAACATTTTCTGATTAAATTAAAAGCCTGATCCACAAGGTGGAACCATATCTGTCACAGTTATTGGTCCCCCAAATCTGCAAATAGATAGGTCATAAAACCTGGGAGCTCCTACTACTATTCTGCTGAATGGACATAGTATTAAAGTACTCCTAGTGATTTGCTGTTATACCCATAGATCAGTGACTTTCTCAACCTTCATCAGAGAAGATTGTTTTTTGTAATACATGGTGATTAACACAGACACCCAAAACTGGTCAATGTGCAGAGAATAAGAGATTTCAGAGTTCTCAGTCTGATATTGGATGTCTACATGAGAGTACTTCCCCAATTCAGGGACCACTGAGGAAGACGGGGCAGAAAGATTTTAAGAGCCAGAGGCAGTGGATGACTGAAAAAAAAAACCAGTGTTTTCCAGACACATGTTGTGTGACACTATTCATGGGGGGGACGTGAACAAACCAAATAAGGAGCCAAGACAGACCAAAGTAAGGATTCCACCAAAGTCCAACTTGGTGAACTAATGGGTTTTATTGGGGTTACTTACAGGAGTATGGGTAATGGGTTACTTATAGGACTAGAAATGACTCAAAACATGTGCATTGCCAAAACTCTCATCCCAGCATGGGGGACAGCTCAAGAGAGCAGGAAGCTTGGAGCGCACGTCACAGCCTGCAGGCAGCACAGGAGAGCTATGAGTACACTTTCCAGACAGCTCAGTTGGTCTGAGCCTCTTCCATGCCTCTCAGCTGGTTTCGTCTTCCAATCAGAGTGACTTGTCTGAGAGTGTCTCTCACCAGTCTTGGGGAGGGAGGAGCCTTGTGAACTTGGTCAGTTTCAGGGACTTCCTGAAGCTATTCAATTGTTTAATTTTGGAGCTTAATAAGATTCCCTACAGGGCAGAGTATTTCATCTCCTCTCAAAACACCCTACTGATGGAATGTTTTGTCTCAGAGCAAATTGCTGCTCAACAACACAGTAGGGCAGTTACACATAAGAACTCAAAGTGGTTGTGACAGCTCCTACAAAACCTGAGACATCTCAGTCCAGACAAAATCCCATCATGGATTCCCATCACGGAGATGGTGGGCACAGAGCTACATACCTAGCTCAGGAGCTTTTGACAATTGATAACTGCCTACTTCTGATATTTTAAGATGCCCACTAGAATCATGCACTTACCTGCATTATGACTCTATGCTCACCTTGATGAAAAGTAAACACACATGAGAGAGAGAGAGAGAGAGAGAGAGAGAGAGAGAGAGAGAGAGAGAGAGAGAGAGAGAGATTTTCTTTAAGGGTATGACCCTGTGTAGGCTCGCCATATTTCAGGGGTATGGACTCAAGCCTAATGGGCTTAAAAAGAAGTCCATGAAGTTGGGTGGGTAGGAAGGTGGGGATGGATATGAAAGGAGATGAGAGAAGAGTGGTTGCATATGATAAAAATATATTGTATGAAATTCCCAAACAATTAATAAAAATAAAGAACACTTTATGGAATTGAACATTTTTTTCTATTTCAAAAATTCTATGCATCAACTATGAAAAAAATTTTAATATGTAAGTCTCTTATGGGTTCCAAAGGGGACAAAATAAATGATGTCAGGCACAGATCCCCAAGGGAGTGGTTTTGTAGTCATATGCTGGTATCCTCAGGGAGACAAGGCCATCAGGATCATGTGAATGTTGTGAATCAAGCCCAGCACTGATACTACCAAGAAACATTATCAAAAGAAAGTCACTAAGAAGGCCATTTCATAATAGTGTAAGAAATACCTATCTCAACAGATGAACAATTCTCAACATAGAAACACACAAAAAACATGGAAAAAACAAACAGTTCAATGAATTAAGCATGGAACCACAGGCTCTGAAAGAGAATCAAACAGAAATTGCAGAAATGAGAAGCTCATTCAAAGGCCAAATAGAAAAAAGCAATTGACAGTCTCAGTAACAAATTAGATCAAGCAAAAGAAAAAAAATAATAGCTCAAAGACAGACTTTTTAAATTATTAGTGCCAAAACAAAAGAGAAATTAAAAAAAAAAACATGGAGAGATAATGCAAGTGTTTTGGGATATACTTAAAAAATCAAATATTCAGCTGTTAGAATACCAGGGGGAGAACTACAGGTTGTGGGCATAGCAAACCTCTTCAATAAAATAATAGTACAAAAATTCCCAAATCTTGGGAAAGACTTAGACATCAAGGTACAGGAAGCATTTAGAAATCCAAATACACATGACCCTAAAACTACTTCACTCCAACATATTATAGTTTAAAAGTACAAGACAGGAGCCAGCCCCGTGTGCCATCAATTACTGTCCCAGTCTACCCCACGCACTAGTGGTGGCAGGAGCTGGGGTGCTGACCCAAATACCTGCTGTGTGCAGGCCTAGCAGCAGGTGCATGCAGCAGGTACAAGCAGGTGGCAGCTGTCAGTATACCACCTGGCTGGGACCCTGCGCTCCTCTCTCACCTGGGACTGGCCACGGAGCTGAACACTTACAGTTGCCTGGCCATCTTCATGCGAGTTACCTATGACAAAGAGGAGAGCAGATTGCTGGGCGCAGGTGAGAAAGGACTTTGCAACTAAGAAAAAATGGTCAGAGAACCAAGATGATGGTAATGGCGGCTCTCAGTAAAATGTGACTGCAGTAAGATGTCTCACCACTGGCTCTTCCTGACCCCCGAAAAGAAACCAACAAGATGTTTGACCATAAAAAACAAAACACGTGATCCAGCTGTCTAAAGCAAAAAGTGATTTTTCTCCTTTTAATGAGAAAATAAAGGCAGTAACTGCTGCCTTTATTTGCTGCACAGAAGCCAAAAATGCTCTTTCTTAAACACAAATATGTTCATGTAGACTGGGAGATGAAAACAGGAAACTAGTAGAATCAGTATAATTGAAACTAGGCCCCCTCCCTTAAGTCTGGAGCTGTAGTCCTCACCCACGGACTTGGAGCTGTGGTTGTCTCTCATGAACCTGGAGCTTTGCTTGTCTCCAATAAACCTGGATATGTGCCTGCTCCTGAAATTCTGGAGCTGTGTTCTCCCATGAGCTGAAGCTGGGTCCCCTCCTATGAGCCTAGGACTATGGTAGCATTCTTTGAGCCGAGACAGTGGTTCCCTTCAATGAACCTAGAGCTGTGGTTCCCTCCTGTAAGCTGAAACTGTAGCACCCAACCATGAGCCAGAGTTGTGATCCCTTCCTGGAGCTGGTGCTGTGGGCCCCTCCTGTGAACTTGGAGGAGTGGTCCTCACCTGTGAAGATGAAACTGTGGTCCCCTTCTGTGAGCTGGAGCTGTGGTCCCCTCACAGGAGTCTGCAGCTTTGGTCCCCAATCATGAGCCATGGTTCCATATTCCTGACGTGGTAGGCTGGTAGTGGAGCAAACTGGAGGATGGAAGACTTCCTGATGTTGGGCAAGCATTCAACCTTCTCTGGGTGACTGCATTCCCCACAAACCCTCCCCTGAGGTCCCAGTTTTTGAATGGTAGTGGCCTTGCCCCTGTATTGGGTTTCTGCTGAGGAAGGGAGAGGTGTCTATTATTGTAGATTCTAATCTGAGAGGATTTATTCTCTAGAATCAATGTACTTCCCACCTCCCCTGAGGGTTAAATATGGTTTTGAGTTGACACATGGTCCTGGGCATACAGACCTTGATGTTGGATCTCTTCCATTCCAAGGCATCAAGAAGTTTTCCATCATTTTTCTATTAATCCTCTAAAGCCTCACTGTACCTTCACATGTGCCCTACCAAAAATGTAAAACACCTAACTGAAGTTGTAAAGCTAGCAATCATAGTATGAGAAGATAAGAAAACCTAAGAACTAAACTTATAAAATTCTTAAACTAAAAATATGCAATTGTGTTTAAGAATGTAAATTCAGAATTCTGTATGCTTATTATAATTTTTCAGCATTTTTTGCTCATAAAACTGTGTTACCAAGCCTCAGCAATACTGTGAAATTTATCACTGTTGTAATGTGAGTTTAGTATTCATTCCCTTTCCAAATTCTCCAACCTATACAAAGTTTTTCAATGTAACCATGTTTGTTTTAATTAATGCTAATGAAACTTTTAAAATAAAAAGTACAAAAAAGATAAAACTCTTTGATTAAGCTACAAAAACCATATTTATTGTCCATTGTGTATTTTAATTGAATATAATAGTAATACATAATATTTATTACGTGTAAATAATAATCATATTATTGTCCATTCATATGCACAGCTATAAAGAATATTTGTTTTTAGAATGACGTGAAGGTGGGCTGGAGAGATGGCTTAGTGAGAAACAAACTTGCCAAGCAAAAGTTAGGACCAAAGTTTGAATCCCAAGAAAGTAAAACAGTATACACGGTACCCCACCTATAATCCCAGCATGTGTGAGGCAGGAATAAGGAATGTAGGTGAAATCTTGCTAACCAGACTAGCCAAATTCAGAAACTTTGAGTTCAACAAGACACATTCGCATAATCCTTCTTTTATTAACTTTGTGGACACATCTTCCCAGGCCAGTTGTTGCTGTGCCTTACAGAATTCACAGTTAAAGTTAATGATTAATTTTCTCTTCTGCATAGCACCTTCCAACACTATGAAAGCTAGTCAGTAGAGATGAAGCTTTGAGGTCATAATCAACTTGATTTTTCCTTATGTGTTCTACAGAGCATGTATGTGTTGTCTTTAGCAATAGGGCCTTACCATCAAGTCTCCTGTGTAACAAAGAGCAGAGGCAGTGGACAGTATTATTTGAGGGTCTATGGGACACCCCTTGTCAACTACATCCAAAGAGCAAGTCCATTTCTGGCTTTGGGCTTTTACTAGACTTTTGTGTTTAGTGGGGCAATGTCTCCTGTTATAAGTAAATCCCTTTAATGACTTTTTGTAATGTATGTGTATATACTTTAATAAATTTCTATAGTGCACTAGTGCCATAAATATTATCATAGTAGACAACCACTTCCAATTGGATTTAATATACCTTTCATAAGAATGGAGCTCATACCTGACATTGATATCTGGTCTAGGTACCTGAGGCTAGACAGTTTACCAGCCTTAGGGTAAAGCTTAATTCCATTATTCTGCTAAATATTTATAGTATTACACTGACTACTAATGATTTATTGTTATACACACAGATTAATGCATTTTTCAACTCTCACCAGAGAAGCACCTTTGTATATCAGATAGTGATTAACACAGAGACCCACTCCTGGCCAAGGAGCAGAGAACTATAGGCCTCAGACTGCTAATCCTTGAATAGGACACCTGTATCAAACTTCTGCCTCCCAAGTCAGGATTATTGCAGAACTAGAAGTAGAAATATTGTTAGAGCCAGAACTGACAGGTGACTAGAAGAAAACAAAATTTCCCATACACCTGGGCAGTTACTCATATGAACTCAGCAATGGTGGCTCCCCATGTACCAAGTCCATGAAAGCTCAAGCCAGACAAAATCCCAGCATAGACACAGGGAAGTGGGTAAGAACCCGTAACCATACCGAGAAACTATTCGCAACCAAAGGGGCCTGGGAGCATCAGAGTCAGTCTTGATTTAAGAGTGAATCCAGAGTCTCTCTGCAACCCGTGGGTCACATGGCCTGTCAGAGCAAGTGGAGCCCTCGCTGGAGCTGTTCGGCTTCTGCTGCTCCTGGCTGGCTGGGGTCTAGTGATGTTTCTGCCCAAGGATCAGCCTGCCTGGGTCACAGAAGCCATGGCATCAGGGAGTGGCAGGGACCCAGCTGACCGCTGGCACCGGGTTTGACGTCCATGATTTAGCCTGACTTCCAGGATAGTTTGTTCTTGGGGCAAGACATTACCAACCTCCCCGGAGCTGTCATGCTTCTCCCGAGGCTGCAGTCTTCTGGGGAAGCACTCCTCTTCATTCTAATTGTGGTGACATTTAGCCTTCTGGTGCCCCTTCTAGCTACATCATCTAAATCGGATGAACCAAGAGTTCCTGCAGCAAAGTCTGAAGGAGGGGGACGCTGTCCTGCACTCACTACTTTGAGGAGCTGCCCTCTGCCAACGGCTCGGTGCCTTTGGTCTGGCAGGCCACCCTCGCCCCTAGCTGATGATCACCAACATCACTGTGGGCAGGCAGCCTGGCTTCCACTAAGATTGGCAGGTGGTATCTCAGTTTCACCGTACTTCTGCAGCAGTGTGGCCCCAGTGTGAGGGGCACCAGTTCTTCCCGTGCGATGTGGAACGAAGTGGGAACCATTTGGATGCAAAGCTACTCTCCAAGTATGTCCCTGTGGCTAACTACTATGAGAGCACCAAAGATGATTGTGGTGATGATCTTTGAACCAACTCGTTTGAGAAGGAGAAGCAAGACATTACCTATTGCCTGGAATGATTGCTGCAAACTTACAACCCACACTAAGTCCTGATGATGGAAGAAAATGCCATTCCAGAAGATGAGCTCTTCCCTATGTTGTAGCACCTTCAGAGGGCTCACTTTTTTGAGCTGCATCTTCAAGATGCCCTGAATCTAAATCTCTGTCACCTGAAGAGGCTACAGCACTGCATCAATCCAGAGCCCATGAGGACCCTGGAGTGGTTTGGTGTGGGCATGTTGCTGGGGCCTGTGCTAACCTGGATATACATGAAGTTTGCCTGCCATCCAGGCTTTAGCTGGCCTGCCATGCTTTCCTCTCTGTATAGCATGGGGCTGGTGGAGCTGGTGGGCCGGCATCATTTCCTGGAAATGTGGCACTTGAGTCCTTCCTTGTATAGCATGGTTCCTGCTTCTCAGTGTTGTGCCTCAGCCATGCTATTCCCTGCCCCTGCAGCCCACCCACCAGACCCTCATTTACCTGTCCCAACTGTACTGCCACAAGGACTCCGGCAAGGACATGGCACTGTACTCGCTGTTAAGAGTCAAGGGGGAGGGGGCCTATGTGGTGGAGCCCAACCTAATAAAACACACTGGGCCTTCTTCAGCCTCCAGGACAACTTTCATCCCAGTCTACTGTAGGGTTTCCAAGTAATGCCTTTCTGTAATTGGCCACCTCCTGGAGAATCACATACTGAACTCTTTATTTAGACAAATTTGCTTGCAGATATCTATTGTCTAATGTTGTTAGGTATAAAAAACACTGGAACAGCTGAGGAATTGCAGGTTAGTCAAGAGCCTTGGCTGGTAATGCCCCCACCAGGAGCATCAGTTTACCACCAGTCCAGACTTCTCTCCCTCCATACAACCACACTGCCTCAGGCAGTCTGTTCTATCCAGTGAGGGTGCATGTAATGCCACTTATATCCTCACATTGTTTGTAAGCTCCGACTTGTGATAGAGCTTATAACTGCCAAAAATCTTGTGCACAGTGGTATAAGATTTTGTGTTAGGTTTTAAGGGTAGAATTTGGTGAACAGTGAGATGGTTTTGAATGGATTTCTTTCTCATGAGATGAGAATGGATCTGTATTTAGAATATATACCCAATGGAGCAGGACACTGTGGCCATATTCTGTTTTCCTTAACCTGGTGTAATAAAAGCATAAAAGCTGAAAAAATAGAGTGAATCCTGTAGTAGGTTGACTAGGTTCCAGTGGATGAACCTACACCAAAGGGTATCTGGGTACAGAAACTTGAGTCCATAAGCCTTAGTATATGTGACAGAATGGATGAAATCTGGTGGGCATACTATGGAGGTATGCGATACAGGAGGGGGGTCTAAATATGATTAAGATGTATATGAAATGAACAAAAATTTTATTGAAAAAAGACAGCGCCAGCATCAGTGTAGAACCCAGCCTCTCACACGATGTCCAGAGGTCAGAGTCCAGACAGCCTCCTCACAGGGTCCCCAGACACCCTGTCTCATCACATGCTGGAGAGAGCTGTAAATGCCCTAGAGTCCAAGACCTCAGTGCCTTTGTGCTATGTCCCTAAGTCCACCATATTACAGATGGAAATTAGAAAAATTATTAGGACACTGGCCTATGAACTATCTTAAGGAACTGAAAAAGCTCTTAGCCTAGTACCTTTCTACCATATTAAAACATTTTAATTGCACCTTTAGAATCCACCAGTAATAGTAAAACCTAATATATACTTTGAAATGTATATTCCAGTCATTGATATATATCTGAAGAGGAAGTACCATGTGCTCAATGCATTATTTCATCCAAACTAATAGATATGACACTGTTACATTCTTTATATTAACTAGTTCAAATAGAAATTTTATTCACAAATATTTTTTTATTATTATTTCTTTGTTTAGACAGGGTATCATGTAGTTCAGTTTGGCCTCAAAATTATTATGTAGTTGAGGATAATCTCATTCTCTTCCTCCTTCATTCTAAGTACTAGAATTACAGATATGCATTACTGTATCTGGCTCCAAAGCAGGGATCTTTAATTGTTCCTTATGGGGTTTTGGAAGGCCTACAGCATGACTTAGAAACCTGAGCAAGATTTTCTCAGTTTATATTCTCTCATAATAAATTCCTGGTCTAGGCATTTGTAAATTACTGGAGTCAAAGATTGAGAAAAACAATTTGAATAATGTTAATAGAATCCAATACTTTCATGGAAATGGGCATCAGGATGGAGAGACTAGAGAGGAAAACATAATACAATGTGATAAGTTGATGAATGAAGGTCAGAGCAGCAAGGAAGTAGAGAAAGCTCATTGAAGGAGATCTTACAAATGAAAGTAGACTTCATACATTTGTTTATGTTCTATTAGAAGAGATATCATACAATACTTCTTTGAAACTCTCCTGCTTGTAGTTATACTCACTGCTGTTTGAAAAAGACTATTCTAATTTGTGTTCAACTCTTTTGAGTTGTTCGTATTGACTGTTGGAGTGCTAAGGATGGAACCTAGGGCCTATGTGTGCTAACAATCACTCCACCACTGAGTCACATGTCCAAACTACGTTCTAGTCTGAAAATTATAGAAAATATTGCACCATCACAAACCAGCCACTGAAAGTCAGTATACAGATGACAATCTAATACATATTTCAAATATTCAAAAGTCTAGCTTAGTCACCATTCTACTGAAATATAGGATCGGCCATGAAGGTCGATAAATCAGTCTCACCATTGCAGTTTTTATTTATCTACATGACAGTAAGAGAAATAAATTCATTAAAACTTATATATTCCTTCTGTTTCTTGGTTAATTATTTCAGAAACATTTACTAAATATTAATAATTATAAATAGGACAACTTTTTTAAAAATATAATTTCATTGAATTTTTGTGCATTTCATATAATACATCTTATTCATATTTGAGTCCCCCTTCCTATCTAACTCACCATAGCCCTCTTCCTCCACATTTCATGCATTCTGTCATATTTGTTAAGGGTTATTGAGTTAAATTTGTGTACCCAAATGCCCCTCAGTGTGAGTTCCTTGGTTTGAGCCTGATCAGCCTATGTAGGATCACTTCCTTAAAGACCAACTCTCCTTCATCCAGCAGTGATCAGCTGCCAACAGTTCTTCATCTAAGGTTGGGGTTTCTTACCCATGTCTCCAGTTCTGGACTTTCATTTGGTTTGAGTTTGCATGGGTCTTGCACATGCTGTTACCATTGCTGTGAGTTCATATGAACAAGTTCCCAGCAACCCACCACCCCTTTCTCTTACAGTCCTTCCACCCCCTCTTCCACAATGGAAAATAGGACAAATTTTAATGTTAAGGAACAAAGATACATAATACATGGTTGATTTGTTTAGCCTGAGGACATTTAAAACCAGTGGATATAAATATGAAAAAACATAATTATATTATTATTGCATATCCATAAATATCTACAAAAAAGATAGCAACCTTCGATTAATTAAGTAGTTAATGATATGATGTTTAGGGTCTAAAATCATAGCTTATCTAATTTAATTTTACTTTTGTCACAGAATTTCAAGCATATGATTATAAGTTGTGCTTTTGTGTCATATTTAGAGAACTGATTCACATTTTTGAATCTAAGAAGAAAAATGAATTGGCTTCCTTTTGTGAAGCCTAGGATTTCTTATTTTGTTTTTCATTTTTTAGTTAAACATTTAAGTCATTAAGTGATGAATATGTTATATTCAATACTGTGCATAATGAAAAGTTAATATGTTGTGCTAGTTCTGTGGTTGTCAGTTGGGATAACTTTGCACATACATAGCCAACTAGTCCAGCCTTAGAAGACAAAAGAAAAATGAGGAAGAACCCAATAGAGGGATGCTTTTGGAAGCCCTTGTCAAGAAACTCCAGTGGACTCTCACATGAACATTTGAAAATTGCCCTGTTCTGACTTTTTTCTAGTTCCCTGTCTAGAAATTGTAATGCTAATTACTCTTGCCTTTACTTCTCCTTCACAGCTCCTATTCAAGATTCAAGGACTTGCTTCTCCCCTTAGAAAAGTTATGCAATTTGGGAGTCTTTTAGATAAATCCACTGAAGGGGTACCCCAATTGCCTCACCCTGAGTCCCTATTCAGCATGAAGGAGCCAGAGTGATCAGTGTCTCTATTCCCTATTGTCAATCTGGTGTGATAACCCCTTCAGAAGATGGTGTGATAAGAATAGGAGGTAGGAATTAGCTAGGCAGTTAGGGTAAAAAGACCCCAAAGAAATGTAGCCAGTTACTTGGCTAAAAGTCAAAATCCTTTGGCCTGTTAGCAACATACTCTGTTCCAAGGCCAAAAATGTCAAAAGTATTTGGAAGCTTGTTTCTAATCCTTAAAAGATTTTAGGGTTACCTCTTCAGAGGGGGGAATGTTGGAGGGGAGGGAGTGGGCATCGATTTGATCAAAACACATTATATGCATGTGTGAAATTCTCAATAAAGTTTTTTTTAAAGATATCTGACAATGGCTGAATGCATTTTTAATGCCTTATCACAAGTGGGAGAACTGCTGAAGGAACCTGGTGAGTACAGTCTAAAATGATGCTAAATATTCTATACACAGTGTACCCTCTAATAACTCACAAATATCTGGCAAATAGCATTCTCATTAAGAAGCCTTGTTCTGATTGAATGGTACTGAAGTTTATAACCTAATAATGATATAATTAAATTTGCCTACACATATATTTGCAGTCAAAAAGCCAGTATATGGTTGGATACAAAGAAAACTTTTGTGATAAAATTACTTCTATTTGTGTTAGTAAAATATTACCCTAAAGAGAAAATTCACCAAGGGAAATGATCTATAACCATTTAACTAAACAAAGAAAATTCAGGTATGGTTAGCAGTTCTGTACACAGTGGTAGATCTACAGTATCTTTCTGCTGTATGCATAGAGGATAGTGACTAAGAAATCCTTGTAGTAGGCTGAGCTTTGAGAAATGAGCCTGGTTGGTTGCATGGAAGGAAAAACAGTCATATATAAGATTTTTGAATGATTCATGAGCTCTGACCAATGATTTCACTGCGTGTCCAACAATGAATGTCCTCAGGAGTAGAAGATTTTAATAATATGTGGGTAGATAACAAATTTTCTGAATACCAGCCACTTCAATCTCAGCTATTTCTCTCATTGCCCAATGAGCTCAAATAAATTCATCTTGTTCTACAACTTGAGGCTATCCAAGAATTAAATAACAGACTTCCTTTTGACAAGGTCAGCTTTCCTATAACCAGTGCTGAATGCCTAATCTGCTAGGATGGAAGACGTATACTGAGTCCTCTGTATGGTACCGTTCTCTAGGGTGATTAGACTTTGATTACAATGGACAGCTCTCATTACAAAAGAGATAATGATTTTATCTTGCTGAAATACATATACTTATTTGAGTGTGTTTTTAACTCTTCTGAATGTAATGCTTCTGCTAAAACTACCACCTGAAGATTTACACAATGCCATATTCTCCATTATGATGTTACACAGTACAGTGCTTCTAATCAAGAATCTCACTTCATAGCAATAAGCGGTCCACCGCCATGGAATGGACAGACAGGTCCATTGCCATGGAATTCATCATCCTGAAGCAGATGACTTAATAGTGATAACTGAGTGGCCTTTTGAAAAACCATTAAAATACTAGCTAATTAATGCATTGTGGGACTGAGAACATGTTGTCCTTGGTATTCTATGAGCTCTAGATTAGGCTGAATATTTAAGATATGTTTTGTTTCTACAATACTTAAGTTTCATGGCTCAGTAATGAAGGAGTAGAAATGGCAGCAATATTACCCATTCTACCTCTAGTGGTTCTTAGCAAAATTTTTGGATTCTATCCCCATAACTTTGCTTGTCTAGTAGTATTGTTTCAAAAGGAAGAGCACTTCTACTAGGATATACAACAAATATTACATTGAAACAGAAGTTAAGACTGCCACTTGGCTATTTTGGGCTTTTGGATCAACAAGCAAAGAAGAGTTAAACTGTACTCTGAGATATGACTGGTCCTGATTATGGAAGGGAAACTGGGATGCTACTATGTTACAGGCAAGAAGGAGTGTGTTTGTAATGTGAGGAATTCCTTAGGGATTCCTTTAATGTCCTATGATTAAAATAATTAAAACTATAAGAATCAGGTTCAGTCAGGAGAGTGATGTCAAGAGATTCATCACAAAATGGAACAAACAACACTTTTTTGTGTGTGGGGGGGTGGTTATTGAAAAAGTCTGTATATCAATTGTAATAGTGGGACAATTACATATAATTATCAAAATCTATCAATTTATGAACTTGAGAGCACCAAATTTTATTTTACACACATTTTACTTCAACACCATTGAATTTACAAAACAACTTTCAAAGACAAACATAAACAAACAATGCCGAAAATGAAGAACAGACAAGAACATACCTTGCAATATAACAAATAATGCCTTTGTGTTTCAATTGTGAAAGTAAAGCATAAATAAAATCTTGAAAAATGCATCTATTTTTTCATTTTCATTTAAGAAGCAGCTTTTAGCATATCATGTGGGGAAGAAAAAGAAAAACTGAGCAGAGGCACAAAATAGAACCACTAACATAGGAAAGCATCCCCGAACTTTCTTGGGTAAGGACAACACATATTAAACAAGTACAATGAATCCTATGACTTTAAAATGGGGAGGATAAAAGCAATGTCCAGCTTATCCATAGTCTGTAGGTTTTACAGAATATATTTTGGTATTGGCTTCATGTATAGCTTAATTTTTCTATACCTACTAGTTTCCCTCTCTTATCCACTTAAAATTTTGTATTTATCAATTGATTTTTTTCTCTCTCTAGCTTATAACCAGTTCTTACATATTAGAGTAGATGAAAACAACTGATGAGTTGGTTCTAAAGACAAAAGTATTGCTGTCAAGCTGATGACTTGAGTTCAATCCTGGGACCCATATGGTGGAAGGAGAGAACTGACACCCTCAAGTTCTGTGTCTTTCATCTACTCTAATTGGTAAGAATTGGTTATAAGCTGGAGAAAGACAAATCAATCAATAAATATAATAAAATGATAAAACCAGGTTATTTCTTATTACTGAAATCACAAAGGCTAATAATAAAATATTTAGCAAGTACTTCTCTATTTACAAGTATAACAATAGACCTACTTGTATGCTTCCCAATTCAAAATTTAACAATAAAAGTATGACAAATCTCATTTTGTGATCATTAGCCTAACATTTTCTGTCTCAAAACTGTAAGTGGCTAAGGCCAAAGGAAAGATTTGAGGGTAACTTTAAAATTTGTACCATGAAGGAATCCATTCTGACAGAGACCATTCTACCTGGGCAGAAAGGCATATTAGGCACCAAAAAGGGAGTTATGCTGAGGAGCAAACAGAACACCGTATACATTTTCTCTACTGTGTAATGGGGGAGGGACCTTTTCCTCACTTCCTGATGTGTAAGACAGGCTTTAGGGCATCTTCTGGAAGTTCCATCTGGGTACATAAAGACTGACAGACCAAAAGAGCTGGGGTTTTTTGTTTATTTGGTTTCTTCTTAATATTGGATGAGAATGGGAATGCATATGAGTAACTGAACTACCCATGACAGAAGAGTTTGCAGAGGTGACTGATAACAGATCAAATCACTCCCCTGAGGCAGGCTCCCAGATCTACATTTACTGTTGATTGCATGCTTTCTATGCTGGAAAGGGGGCAGCTGTTTGAAAATGCCCCACAGACTGCAGGCAGAAAATAACACTGGTCAGCAGGACTTGATATGGAGGTAGAGATGGTTTGACTTGCCATTGCAGTCATATTTTGATGCTGGTATCCTCTGGCCAGTGTTCCAAAGCTGAATGTTTTCAGCATGCTGGGCCTCATAGATTCTCAGACATTGTCCTACTGAGAACAGTTAATTTCAGCTACCTAAATGAGGAAAAAGCCATTCCACTGCAGCCACCTTCCCATCCTCCCTACCTACAATGCTCTGCATGCCTCCATCCCTTCAAATTATAAGGCTGATTCATGAAGTCACTTTGCATTGAGTCCTCTTTAAAGTTGAATCAGGTCTTCAGAATCCTTTAATATGACAAAACCCATTTTAGAGATATCTCCACTGAAATCTCTCCATAATTATTCTAGTAACTCATGAATACAAGAAAAGATACCACCTATTGTTTTGTTCTAATTTTTGTCCTCTCTACTGAAGCTGAGGCAGAAAAAAAAATTCATGTTTAATTTGCATTAGTAATTATATATGGATGTTTAAAGTGTCAGTGCAGAAATAATTTAACACCAGAGTGATGCTATGAGAAATCAAATCCAAAAAGCTTTGAGACAGGGAATAAAGAGAAGTGAATAAACAAGGAAACTTGGGGATAAAGGAAAAGAAGGAGCTCAGGAAAGGTGGAACCATAGGAGAAGGGTGTTATTAAGGGAGAAATGGGAAAAATGGGGACATTTTAATTGGGGAAACCATGGCAGAAGGGTTAGACACTGAGGGAGATGAGAAATAATAATCCCTAGCTGGTTTTAAGAAACTGGAGGGAATCATATTAGTCTGACAGCCTAGTGGCTTATTACACGTACATTATCTCTACATGAGTCCATGTGTATAGCTAAAGGCTACATAACAAGAAACAGTGCCAGACAGGAGAAACTTTCCTTTGAGTTGTTGGCTAAGGTGGTGCAAGAGACTCCCAAAATTACTCAGGCTATTGCCACAGACTTTGATGGCTTCCCAGAACTGGAAGGTAAGATCTGACTGCTGAAGACAGAGCATACTATGGACACAGGATTTGAAGCAATAGAGCTGCAACTGACCTGAAACAACTTCTGGCTCTCATAGATTTGGAGAGTGCTATGACAGTACCAAGAGAAAACATGAATCTAAGTGTAACACCAGATTCAAGACCAAATAACCACATCAATGGCCACAGTATATGTCACTGTTGCAGCAGTGGCACTTTTATCTTGGGTGCCATCAATAGCTACCTAATTGGACTAAAAGCCCACTCAGTGGGAGGAAACTCAAGGGTGGTACTGTAAATATAACCAAATATACATGGCTGGAGTTGTCATAGATCTTAGAGCAAACCCCAAGGCTCTCACACACCTAGATTAATGTCATTTTTTTACTATGTGCAAAATATGTCTTCTAATATTTACAGACAAATATCCCAGTCACCACTCACCAAAGGAATTCATTTTGCACCAGTCAGAGATTACCAAGTACCACAACTGGTCACATATGAACATTGTCTATGAACTGTCCAGGCCTAAGTGACACATCTACAATGCAACCTCTACACCTATGGCTCATGGAACTTAGAACAGGGGTAAAGAAGATGACACTAATGAATCTCTCAATTCTCATTAATAAAGTTCCCTCATGCAGCAGAGGACCAGGAACACAAAAGGCCAAAAATGGCCAATGTGTAGAGATCAAGAGTCTGCTGAATGCTAGTCCTTGAATAGGTCTCCTTTATTAAACTTCACCTACCCAAGGTTCAGGGACTACGGCAGAAAGACTGTAAGAGCCAGGGAAGAGGTGTATGACCATATGGAAACACAGTCCTATAAGCTCCCGGGTCCCTGCTCATATGATTCTGTGGCAATTGTGTCAGCATACAAAAGTCCCATGCAAACTCAGGAAGACAAAAATCCAGCTAGAACTGGGGAGATAAACAGCAGACCCCAATCTTAGCTGAAGAAATATTGGCAACTGACTGCTGCTATGTAAAGAACTGATCTTCCTAAAACAACGGACTCTAGACAGACTGACTAGACATCAGTGGATGGATTTGCACTGGAGAATGTCTGGGGACATTGACTTGACACAGTGGACATTAACAAGGATGACAGAGTATATGGGTTCCAGTGGAGAGGGTATGGAGGGTACCAGTAAGGACAGGAGTATAAAGATGATCATGATTGGTTGAGATGCTCTGTATGAAATACACAAAAATTCAATAAAAACAAACTTAAAAGAGAAAAGTAAAAACATGAATTTAAGAATTACTGTTTTGGGTGTTGAATGATGATGTTGTGATTTCCATATATACCTGTAAAAAGAAAGGGAATGGAGCAGAAGACTAAAGCATATGACATGGTCATCTTACAAAAGTGTCAAGGAGCCCATTCAACATTTGGAATGGATATTGCTACATACATAGCAAGAGGATTTTAGAGGATATTAAAAGATTTATTACAGAATTGACATCATTGAGGAGTACAGTACAAGCTTCTCAGATGGTTTGAAGGAACAAGGAAAGAAGCCTAGCTGGGTTTTTTATTGTAGTTATGTTAAGGGACCAGCATAAGAGTTCCCACAGATGTGGGTAGAAACCTATATAAATCACTTGATGGCATTTAAAAGGGAAGCACCAATCTTTAGAATTTAAAGCTATTATGAAACTTCAAATTTTTTGAAAGAGAAATTCTGACAAAAAGTGAAATTAGCTATTCTGAATAGTACAGGCTACCCAGGTAAGAGTAAGATTTGTACTTTTAATAGTTATCAATTGTAACCATGGATCAATGAGCTAAGGCTTTTGAAATGCAGAAGAAACTTATTTTCAAATTATTAATCAGCCATAAGAGCAGAAAAAATCGTTGAATCATAGATATTCAATGAAAACAATTTTTACCCTGTTGACTCTTAGTTAGGAAACTGCTGGAAGACATGTTTTGAATGAATTAAACAACAAAGGAAAAAGCATATTTTCTAGAATTAAAGAGAAACAAATCCCAATTGCAGCTGCACGAAGGAAGTGTTCCAAAAAATAAAGGATGTAGGATAAAGGAGAAGCAATGTAGAGAGAGAAAGAAAGAAAGAAAGAAAGAAAGAAAGAAAGAAAGAAAGAAAGAAAGAAAGAAAGAAAGAAAGAGAGAGAGAGAGAAAGAAAGGAAGGAAGAAGACTGACGTATGTGGGCATTTTCTATCATAGCAGGACACGTGAAAGGAAATAACAATATTATGCAGAAAGGAACCTTGGTGAGATTGTCATACCTAAGAAGCTAGAAAAAGTTTTGGACCAAGAAAGAAAGGGAAGGCTTTCAGTGCCCAACAGGTGATGCAAACCCCTGTGGTCTTCAATGGCATATTCTACAGAGAACATGCTTATATCTTACAAGTAAGGTAATCAACAGTTGTTTCCTCATGGGAATCTGCATATGCTTCTCCTTTAAGAACTTGGCACTGTTGATTCATGCTGGTAATGGTGTAACCAAACTTTCCCGTGCCCTGAGCCCACATCTTTGACTGCTCTGAGATATCCTCATTTCACACCCCGGTTCAGTGGCCTTCCCATATCTCAAACACCAGAACCCTCATGCTCACATTACAGACACCTGAGTCAATTCTTCCCTGCCTATGCTTATGCTCCAAGTGCCAGTTCAGCCATCACATCGCACTATGAAACACCCAAATCTAGAGGCAATCTAACCCTTATCACATTTTTCTCTCCACAGCCTGATTCACAAGTTTGGTGTCTTTGATCCTGTTACCAACCTAATGGCAGAAATGCAGCACCGCAGGTAGTAGTATAATCATATCTCTGCATCACAGAGCCGTTACCACTCTGTCATGCCCGTTCTCAAGCCCCAAATCTGACCACTCTGCAAAAGAATCATCAGGCACTGCTGCCACTGTCCCCACAAGCAAACCCATAGCTCAGATGCAGTTGCAAAGGGGAGCCTCTCAGCTACAATTTCTTTGGTAAGAGAAAAGAAAATTGATGGGAGGATCCTATTATTTTAGTGTTATTCATCAATAAAAACTCTAATACCTTTACTGCAGTTGTGGATACAGCACTAGCCTTTGAAGATTCCTGGAATTTTTGTCAACAGTCATCAGCTCAACTGACAGAGCTGCACAGAAACTGAAAACGTGACACCCTCATTAGTGCCAGAACCACTGGACCCCATTAGCAAGCACCCTTGCCCACCCCCAACTCCAATAGGAGGAAGTCCTTCCACAGTGAAATTGCCAGCAATTTGTCCCGTCTAATTGACAGGTATCAATTTGGACCAACAAAAGACATGAACACCTAAGCATACAGTAAATTCCTAACAAATAAATACCCACTCCTAATCAAAAACAAGTATATGACCAGCTTGACAAAGAATTACAAGACATGTTTTAAGGGGGTTCAACAAAATGTAGAGGAAAAAATGAAGTAAAGAGAATAATAGATAATTTAAGAGTATAATTGAAATTTTACCTCTACAATATGAAGAAATTCTGTGGCTGAAAAGATATAATGAATGATATGAAAAATACATAACATCAAAAAAGGTTGGTAAAGAAAAAAGAATCTGCAAACTCAAAAGTTATTTGACAATATATAACCAGAATATAAAGAGAAAAATAAAAAGAAAAGAAGAAACTAAGATTGAACAGTATTTAAAAAAGATTGAAAGATTATTTTTAAGACAGTTTAAAAACTAAAAAAATCTGGGCAAAAAGATATTAATACCTAAGGAAGGGTCAAGGTCTTCAAGCAGATTCACTCTAAAGAAGACCGTAATACTAAACAATTTTCTAAGCAATCTATCAAAATAATTATCAGAAAGTGAATCTGAACAGTAGCAACAGGAAAGAAAAGAGCATATGAGGGAGTTCAACAAAGCTAACAGCAGATTTCTCGTCAGTGCCCTTATGAGCCAAGAGAGGAGGGAGTATCTCTGAAAATTACATCAAACTCAGCTTAAAGATCTATTTGGCTTTTGCATTTCTAGAAGCAGGTAAGATGCTGTCCAATAAGATAGAATAGCGGTTCTGAGTCAGAGGAGTTTGGAATTTAAGACAGAAAAGGGCTGAAGAAAGAAAGGGAACAAGAAACAGATGCATTCAAAAACTGTAAAGAAGCAAAAATCTCTGTGCTGGCACAGTTGTCCATCAGAAATGGAGAGAGAAAAACTTTCTTAGACTGACAGAAGGTGAAAGAGTTCATCAGACCTCTGTTATAAGAGGCTTGTAAATAGTATAAGCTTCATTATAATAAAGACTTATTACCCAAAAGACTCACATACTAACACAAAAGTATTTCAAAGTACAGAACCATATAAAACCCTACGCACAGTTAATCTCAGAATATTCTAATACTGTAATTGTATAATTCATTTACATCATTAGTATTATGAAATATGAGAGACAAAATTACTTAAAATGAAAAATGGCTGCATTAATTTGTTGAGGGAAAAATAATATAACATGTAAATCGTGACATCAAAACCATCAAATAAAATATAGAGATTTAATGTGAATAAAGCAAGACTATGATAGGCTTAAATTGCCTTCTTTAATTATAAAACATTTTATGTAATCTTCATAATGACCATAAAACAAAAATGTAGTACAAACACAAAGGTAATTGTAAGGAATGAAAAAAATCCTTCTAATCATAAAGGAATATGGCAAGAGAGGAAGAAAGCGCCTGCTAATAGTCAGAAATAATAAAGCACAGTAATAATTTTATATGTCAAATAATTACCTAAAATGTAAACTGATTAAACTTTCCAACTCAAATACAGAGTTGCTGAAAGGAACAAAAGTTTTAAGACATAAATATAAATACATTTTGACTATGAGAGCCTCATTTCACCAGTATGGACATACAGACTGAAAGGAAATGAGTGAGAAAAGATATTCCAGGCAGACAGAAAGTAAAAGAAATTGTATTTGATTCTCAGTCATACACTGCATTAAATTATAATATGGCTCTTTCCTCCAGATATAAAATGATCACCTCATCCTACCTTGAGTAAAGACCACCTTGGTCTGGTAGTCATAGCAAATGAATGAGAAGAGCATACAGTGAAAGCTATGTTATTGTAATACTAATGTGTAGCCACCTCCTTTGCTCCTTAGGAATAATGACACTCAGGGTATTAAGGGTTAACGAACTTCCTTAGACTCAGTACACAAAGGCTTATAGTTAGAATATCCTGTGTCTGCTCTTGGAACACTGGCAGCAGGGAGTAATTCAACCCTCACTTTCTGTAAGTATACTTCAAAATATGTACTAAGGAAACCTGTGATGTGCTCTTACCCTTGAGCAAGTTGCCATGGCCTTGAGCAAGTCTAGCCATCTCCTGAGTATAACAAGAAAGAAATTCCTGTCTGTTTTGCACTGCTTAAGCATTAATCATGTGTGAGCTTTGTATGAACCCTATACACTGCGTTATCCTAATAAAAGATTCTCAGGATGCTGTGAGAGGCACTCTTGCACAGCATAGCCTAGAGTCTCCTGGTTTCTGTTGAATTTCCTTTATCTCAGCTTAAGTTCCTCAGCTCCAGTTACCTCAACACCACTAATAGGGCCATTAACAATCCTAAATTGAAGGGTGCTCACAGAAACCTCACTTGAGATTGTAGTCTTTACTCCCTCCTGCCTCCCCCCTACCCACAGCTGCATATAATCTTGGGAGATGCTATATTTATGGGTGGAAGATTAACTAAAGTTAGGACTCCATTATGTGGCTTTTCCGAGGTAGTCACTCACATCCTTCCTCCATGAGGGTGTGAGTTTTAGAGTCACCCTTCACCCATGCGTCTGTAATTAATCCCAATAAGCTTACCAAGTTGGAATTGGGTGGAATCTTTTTTGGCCTGATGTGCCCTACCTGGGGAAAATACCTTGTCTCCTGAGGGAAAGTATACACAGCACTTAATAGCTGTGTACATTCTTAAAAGCTTGTCATCAAGTAATTTCATCATTATATAAACATCAGAGTATCTTTATTCAGGTCTTGATCAATCACTTGACTTGATCTTTTGTGCAATATATAGAGAGACACAGTAAACGTGAGATATATAAGGCTTCTGCCAGCATAGCACACTATTTAACAGTAAATATAAATAGGATACTGTAAAATATGACAGAGTATAATTTGCGTAGTATAGTATAGTACAGTAAATATATGAAGCACTTGACTACTTATAATTATTTTTAAGTGTTATGTATTCCACATAATTGTACGCACTATATGTTTTGTTTGTTTACTTTTAAAGACAGGGTTTCCCTATAGCCACAGATGGCCTGGAAATCCCAATATAGACTAGGCTGGCTTCCATCTCACAGAGATACACCTGCCTCTGCCTCCCAAGGGCTGATATTAAACGCATGCACCTCCATGCCCAGGTTTGTAATATTTGTTTTGACACAAGTTCTTACTATGTATTACAGTTGGCCTCAAACTTGATACATAGCCCACTCTCATCTCAAATGTAACATCCTTCTGCCTCAGCCTAAAAAGATACTTGATTACAAGTGTACACCAACATGTTTGGCTGTATGTACCGAGCTTTTATATGACAGTGAATTAAATTCATTTACACTATTATAAAGATGGCACAGCTGTTAAGAGTACTGACTGCTCTTGCACAGAACCCAGTTCAATTCCCAGCATCCACAAGGGGGATGCGAACTGTCCTTAACTCCAGTTCCAGGGGAATCTGAAGCCCTCTTCTGACCTCCGAGGCACTGCATGACACTGGTGCACTCACATACATACAGGCAATAGCACGTAAAATTATCGCATAAGGAAGAAAAGAGTCAACTCAACAACAGAATAAATACAAATATACATGTACTCATAACTGAAGAACAAATAACATCAAAGATTAACGAATCTGAAGCGAGAACTACAAAACACGACAGTGAACTGACAATCAGACAGAAAATTCAGTGATGGCACATTGGGCTCAGACAAGCAAAATAAATCAGTCATAAATACACAAATCATTTCACAGGACAGCAGAAGACGGTGCGTTTGTTTTCAATGCACAGAAATCATTCCGTGGTATGCTCCCCAAATCAGTCTTTTTGAAACGATTGAAATTTTATCAAAATCTTTTCTGATCATAGTGTTTTAAAACTAGAAATTGATATAGAGACATTTGATAAAAGTTATAAATGAATGGAAATTTAAGAATATCCTCTTAAACCCTTAAAAATTGGAAATTAATAGTCAAACATAATAAAATCTTAAATTAGTGAAGATGGAAACACACACACACACAAAATGAAACAGAACAAAGCAGTTCTAACTGGTAAGTTTATAGGGAAAAATATCTACATCAAAAATAAAAGTCTTAAGTGGACAGTGTTAACACTATGCTCGAGGACCAGGAAATGAACAAGATAAGCCCCAAGTTAGAAAGAAAGAAGTATTTAAAATGTGAATAGAAGTAAACAAAACATAGAGTAGAAAAATAATTAATCAAATCAGTCAAAGAAAGATGAATAGACAAACTAAAAAAAATATTCAAATAAATAAAATCGTAAGTGGAAAATGGATATTACACCAACACATAAAGTATTAAAAATTTAAAAAAATTATAAACCAAAAGATTGAATAATAGAGTAAAGGGATAAATTCTTACAAGTTTATAACCTTTAGAAACTGAAATCACAAATCAACTGTAAAAATATGAAAATAAGCTTTAGGTAGCACACACACTTGCAATCCAGGCCCTCCGGAGGTAGAGGTAGAATATTTTCAATTTCAAAACCAATTTGGTCTATATATTTTCAAGTTCAAAAACAAGCTTGTCTACATATGGAAACACTGTCTTACCAAACAAACTGTAAATCTGAAAAGACCAATTAATGTGTGAGGAGACTGAATCAGCAATGAAACGTCTCTCAGGAAATTAAAGTACAGTGTCTGATGTTGCACTGTTTAATAGTAGCAACCATGTAAGGGACTGATAGGAATCTTCAGACTTTTAAAAATTACAGGGAAAAAACTTCTAAACTCGTTTTACAGAAGTAGTGTTCTTCTGACACCCAAGGTCATTAGACAGGGACACTAGAAGAAAAGATAATTATGTGCCAATGTATCTGATGAATGCAGATAAATGTATCTTCAACAAAATATTCCCAAACATATTTAACACATAGATGGGGCTATTGATTATGACCAAATGGAGTTTATACCTGAGATTTAAAAGTGCTCAAAATACACAAATCTATAAATGTGATATACTACATTAATGTAATGAAAGACGAAAACCAAATGTTCATCTTAATAGATATAGTAGAGGCACTTATCAAAATTCAACATTTGAATCATAAAATCTAAATTATATGTAGAGTATGTTTAATATAATAAAGGCCAGAAGACAAAATTCTGTGGCTAAAATACTCAAAGGTGAAACCTGAATGCTTTTTCTCCAAATCAGAAAACTGACAAAGATGTTCATGTTTACCATGATTATTGAACATAACACTAGATTTCTCAACCAGCGCAATTAGGAGATAGGAAGGAATCAGACAGGAAGGTGTTAACTTATTTTTGCTTGCATGCAATATAATCTTATGAGTGAAAAACCACAAAGATGTCACAATAATAGTATTAAGACAAATAAGCAATTACATGATTCAAATCAGCATGTCACTTAAATTTGAAGTTAAAATTCAAAGCCACTTCTGATATTCCTATAAAATAAAGATGTCTGACATAGATGTTATTAACCCTCCTAAATATTATGTTTAATATCATGGATTTGGAAATTAAAATAAATTCTACTCCAAGCATTTTAATAAAATAAAAAGTGTTATTGACATAAAAGGCATTGAAAATGAAATAAGAAAAATCTTATTTATAATAAATGTGATTATCAAGAATATTTAGCGATCTATTGAAAACCTCTATGCACTACTAAGAAAGTTTTAAGAAGAGAATTTAATTCACTCTTGCCATAAATATACAGCTCTACATTGCATTAGAAAATGTCATCAAAAAGATAATTTTCAAAATATTTACAAATATTTTATTGTTCAGCAAAATTCCTAAAAGAGAATTTAAAATTAAACATCAATTTATATTATAATAAAAATATAAGTTTGAGAATCTAATTTCAAATTTAAAATGGAAGAAAAATTAGACTAGATACATTTTTATAAATTAAAAGTAAAGTGGCTGGAGAGATTGCTCAGTGGTTAAGAGCACTGACTGCTCTTGCAGAGGACCAGGTTCAATTCCCAACACCTGGTGGCTACAAACAGTCATTAACTCCAGTTCCAGGGGAATCTGAAGTCCTCTTCTGACCTCCAAGGCATTGCATGACATGGGTGCGCTCACATACATGCAGGCAATAATACACTCATATACATAAAATAAAAATTATAAATAAAATATTTTTTGAGAAGTAAGCAAGGAGAGGTCCTCTATTTCATGAGAGCAACACACTCTACAAAGCTGTTGGAAAGTGAGGCTGGGGATATAAGTCAGGGGTAGAGTGTTTGCTTAGCATGTACAAGGACCTGGAGCCCCAGCACCAGAAAAATAGGTACTCTGCAATATAGACACAGTGGTATAGTGTCTGCTTATGTAGCATAGGTGAGGTTTTAGGTTCCATCCCTGGTATTGAAAAATAAGAAAGGAAGGAAGAGAGAGAAAGCGAGGGGGGAGGGAGGGCAGAAGAGAGAGAAAAGGAATGGGAAGAAAATGAAGGAAAGGTAGAAGACCGTAGAAAAATTGAAATGTACTGAATAAATATAATATCATGAAAATATAAAGGAAAGCAACACTTTGGAAAATATTTGCAAAATAGATGAGATAGAAAAAGTGTGTGTGACTGAATATATGTGTATATGTCACAAACGAATCTATGAGAAAATTACTTATCTTTAGATAGTAAAAAGATGAATAGTTACAAAGCCTGAAAAAACTGCAGAAGTACAAAAAAAGAAATACAGTCAGATTCCAGTAAGTACTAGTACATAATATAGAGAGAATTTCAACCTTACAGTAATCTAGGCAAATGTATAGTCAAATAATTAATCAATTATATATTCTGTCAATGTTGGCAAGCCTAAAATAAATGCCAATCATTGCTCTTGGCTTTCAAAATCAAAGTCACATTTTCAGGAAACAATTTATTAGTATTTCTCAAAAGTCATATTGTATATATTTTTGACCTACTAAATCTATTTCTCAGAATGTAATGTAAAGTAAGTAGAAAGTTATATCCCATCAGAGATAGTCAATGAAGCATTGCTCTAACAAACTGGTTTGGTACCCAGCACCACAAAAGAAAAAATAAAATATGAAGGGAACATGTTAAAAAAGGAGAAATATTGTATGTCCTATGTTTCAACTCTGAAAATGACATAATAGGCAATTATTCATACAAATACAAAAGTCAAATAACAAATTCTACATACTCTATGTTCATAGCAAATACAAAATAGCACATGCACCAAAATTCAGTAAGAAAAATTTCAAGTTGGGAAATTGTAGCTTTTATTCCTTTTTTCTCAATTTCTAATTGTTATGAAATATCTCTGGATTATATAAACACAGGGAAAACTCTAGAGCAGAACACGTACATCAGGTAGCTCCATCTGTGAGTATACCATTCCATTGGTCAGTATTTCTTCCTAGGATTTAAGTGTCCATAGTGCTTGGTGGTAAGCTAGCATAGTTGTTTCTGTCTTGTTTTGTTTTATTTTAACACTCCCTCCTCCAATTTGGAAAATTCAAGTGAAATCTCTGGTAACCATACAGTGATGATCTGTTATCACAGGCAAAGGAGAGGAGGATGAAGAGAGGGAGAAGTCAGGCAGAGGTAGGTTTTTTTTTGTTTTGTTTTGGTTTTGGTTTTTCATAGTTCTTGTTTTTGGTTTGGAGGGAATTCCTGAGGTACAGTCCTTGTTCCTCATCTGACATAAACTCTGCATGTGGCTTATAATTCTAGAAGCATTCTGTTTCCAGCGTCAGTGCTTTTGACAATTCATAGCCTGGTGAGGTGGGTGATTTATGACATTCATCGTTTCTCCTTTCCTGAAAGCATGGGTTTTAATGAACTTTGTTCTGCTTTCTCTCCTAGAGTAGAAAGAGAGCATCATGTAATTTTTTTCTTACTTTTTCAGTAGAAAAAGGAATATCAAATGTTATCCTATAGTTCATACACTTCAACGAACTTCTACAGATAAGATGCCTTATTAGTACAAATGGCTGTCACAGTTTGAACCCCTTTTTTGATAATAGAAAGTGAATAGACTATAAATGAATTATTTAGCTATTCTGAAGACCAAGAAATAAATTGAAATTTTATACAGTAAGATGGAGCGCTGTGATAACTCACTTTCCTGAAAGAAAGCTATTTAATATCTATATAAAATGGTAGGTGAATCAATGGTAATGTGGTCTGTGATTTTAATAATACTTTCAATGGAATCACAGAGAATTATGTGAGTATACCTAGGATTCAGAACAGAGTTAAGACTCTTGGGCCCCACTTCTGGAGTTGAAGTGTATCATCTTGTAACACTACACCATATCATCAGTCTGTGTACATATTGTCTCTGAGAACAACTTTTCGCCGATGTCAAATGTTTGAAAGTAAAGTAGCATTGTTTAAGAAATTCTCATTTAAGTTAAGGAAAAAAATCAAGCCTCATTGTACATTCTGTCTATGAAATTTCCCTTGTTCTAAGGTCTGAAGTCCTTGTTTCTGGTTGTGTATAGCTGATTTCATTCCCAGGATGCCAGTTTTCTGATAGTTCTGGATATTACTTTGTGTCACACAGATATATAAATTTTCCAATCCAAAACAACAAGCACAATAAAGGAGATTAATATTTCTCTGAAGAATTTCAATTAACTGTGCAGCATAATTCATGAACAGTGGCACTGTTAACTTGTGAAATATTAACTTATACATGGAGCATAATTGGCAAAGAAAATTGCAAAATAAACCCCAAAATTATTGCAGGCACACTTTTAGTATTGTGAGAAAAGCTATCATATACCAAAGCAGATTAATTGGGCTCATGTTGCTTAACCAATTTAATCAGGCTGTTCTAGAAAACAAAGACAAAACTCTTGTGGAATCACACAACACACATGGTGCTCCCGGAATCATATAACACACATGGTGCTCCCATCCAGCCTTTTGTCCTTTAATGGAATCTACGGCTTAGCATGTGTTCTTTGATATATTTGTGACAAAGAACATTTAGCTCAAAGAGAAAACAAATACAACTTTACAGTGTTTGATTTGGCTCTTCACATTGTTTTGTTTTTAATCATCCTATAAATAACTGAAGCTGACAGTATTATAATCTATGTGATTTGATAAATTAAAACTAAATCAAAGATCCAGGAAAGGCAGTACATACTCATAGTCCTAGAAGCTGGAAGAATGAGGGAGGAGAGTCATAACATCAAGCCACACTGTGTTCCATAGTAAAATTCTGTATCAAAATATAAAGGTAACATAAATCAAATTTGAAAACTGCAAAAATATTTGCAACATCTTACAAAGTGTCAAAGTGTTGTCATTAGTATATAAACAGCTATTGATAATAAATAAAATTAAGTGTAAATATGTGATTCAAAACAAGAGGAAATAAATAAATATGCAGAGAAGTCAACTCTAAATACCCAAAGAAATATTATATATAAGGTTTCATTTAATACTTTATAAATTTGCAAAAATTCAAATAAAGATAGGCATGTGTGTTTGAAAATGTGGAAAGTGAAGCTGTTGTAACAATATAATTTAGCAAAATATTTCTAAAGCAATTGGAATTTAGAAGGCTAGTGATGCAGTTTTGTACTAGAGTGCTTAGCATGTTCAAGGCCCTGGATTCAATTGTAGCACTGAAAAATAAGTAAATAAATAAATAAACAAAAGAAAGCAAGGCAGGAGAGAGAGAGACAAATGAAAGAGGAAAAGAGATTCTAATGTTAGGAACAAGTCTATCTAATTTCTAACTTGTTGCACTTATATAATAAAAACATTTGGAAATTTTCAAAATGATTTCTTATGATCAGGTCATTCTCTGCAATTTCATTTCTGATTTTGGCCTCTTTTTAGTATAAAAGCATTAAAAGACCTATAGGACTAAACATATTTATTGCTATGCAATTCTTATCAGACCATTTATTCTGAAGCAGTTGTTTTAATTGCCGAGAGTACTGAATGAATGTGAATTTCTCTTCACCCTAAAATTTTCTCAAGAATATTAGTACAATTATTCTATGTGTCTTGAGTTTCTTGCTCCAGAATGTCTTTGGATTAGTGTTTCAAGTGTATCAAATATGCTTATTCCTTAGTTTTATTTAAAGTAAGGGTCACTTCCCAGGTGACATGGGATATTTGTTTCTATTAAGGAAGAGTCAAATATATAAGATTATGCACTGGTCCTGAATTATAAGAAAATAGATATGTACATTAATCAATAGAACATTAATGGTTTAAATTTAACTGAAACATATGGCTATATTACTAGAAAGAATGCAAGTATTTATCCCACGAGTATTACAATTTGACAAGCACAGCCCCCGACTTCTAGAGAACCAATAGTGTCGTCCTACTTTTTATATTCATCATATATAGTCATACTATAGTTCCTAAGGACCCTTAGGCTGGCATCTAGAGTAAAGTGTATTTTCTTGTTCATAGTCAAATATAGAAGTTGTTTAATAATATGTAGGGACAAGTTGTATATCTCAGCAGGAGAGCATGGCTCTGGGTTCAGTTCCAGGAGAATGGAAGAAGAAAGACAGGAAGAGAAGGCAGAGGGAAAGAAGGTAAAAGAAAGTTCTCAATGACCAGAAAAAATAAACAAAAGATACATTTTTTGTGGTATTTTAAAATAAAAATAAATAAGAATCTTTATTTACAAAAGAGGAAAGTAAAATGCTTCAGTACTGAATAGAGTTGGAGACCCTGTTATTACCCTTGGCTCATGAGATCAGGGGAGAACTGAGTAGAGAGGCTCAATCTGACTCTGCTGTCTTTCAGTCAGTGAACATTCCCAGTCCAGGGCAACCCAGGAGGAATGGAGCAAGGGAAACATTTCCCTTCCTCTCACCCTGCCCTTACTCTGATTTCTTACAAGTACTTTCCATTGGCTAAGTCTAAGAGGATACCAGATGCAAGGAAGCCAATAAGGCCAGCTTCCTGGGATCAGAGCAGAGTGGAGGAGGATGGAGGGAGGAAGAAACAGGAAAATGGAAATAGTAAGATGTAACTTCATTTTCTTCTCAAGACAGTTCATTTGCATCAGCTTGTTTTAGGGACCTGGAGGGACCTGTAGATCCAGAACTGTGGCTTTGATCAGCTCTGCTTCAGTGCTTTGTCAACTCCAGTATGAATGTCCTTGACATAAACATGAGTCTTCTTCTTCACCCTTCCTGGTGTCCTTCTTTTGGAAGGTAGTTTTTTCAGTTCTATCTTCAGAACAATAAGTAGTTATGCATTATACTAAGCATTATATACACAATTTATCATCCCACCACTACCACAGTCCTATGAAAAAGTGTCATTAATACCTATGTTCAAAACTTGAGGAGAATAATTCTAAAATGAGAGAAATTTAACAAAATCACATAGTGATCAAGAAGTACTAGGTTACTAAGCTGGAAAGCAATCCAGTGTGTTTAATTCCACAGACTGTACACTCAGCCTAGACCCAAAACTTCTTCCTATATTGTGAATTTCCTAATTTCATCATTTATTCAATTTTCATTACTGTGAGATACAAGCTTTTGTCATTTCTCATCTAGACTTCCACAATCGACTTTTGCAAGGACCTGTCTTTAAATGTTAAATGGTCACAATACTGCAGTTATCAATATAGAGCAAAGGTGGTTAAAAATAAGAAAATTCTATATTCTACTTTGGCAAGTAATGAATTTTATTATCTATATCTAACACACATTTCCAGTCTTTTATTTTGATATCTAACTCATTGACATTATATGCCTCTATATGGCCATAAATTGTTTGCAGTATATCATATTCTCATTTTAACTCTATAAAACATATGAAATTATTATTAACATTTTATAGCCAAGGTTATTGAAATAACTATGTTATCCATATACCCTCTGATTTAGTTGCAGAAATTAATTTTAATAAAAGGAAACTTGGACTCTGGTATCTATGTTATCAACATTCTAAAATTCATTATTAAATAAGAAAAACTAAGATATTTTTATTTAAAGCTTTTTCTAGTTTTAATTCTATCATCGAGAACCCTAAGCTCAGTCTCCAAATATTTACCAACAAGGAATACAAAGAAAACCACATCTTACCTAACGACAGTATTTCTAATATTTCTAATGACAATATTCTAACATTTCTAATTAGGAATTTCCATGGCTCAGTTTCTTCAATGCTTATGTATTTGTGATTATAATAATTTGAATTTAGCAAAGATGCTATGTTGTACCCATAATTGTATTTTATTCATTGAGAATTAAAATCTAATTAGAGGATTTTTTTAACATGACACAGAGCCAAAATGCTATAATACTATCACTTTAGAAAAAAACAAGTCCTCTCTTGATACCATCTGCTTCAAAAATGTTACCCTAAACTGAAGCAGTAAATAGGTATTTTTCAAATCATAACTTTATGATTAAAGTTTATGCCAAAGTTTATAATATATCATTTTGACCATTAATTTAAATAAAATGTCTATTTTGCCTAATCTTTAAGAAATGAAAAGATGTTTTAAAGAAAAATTCAGATATAGATCAATGTATCTAAACAAGATATCTTATTCTCATTACTACTGTAATATTATATTTGTATATATTGTATTTGAAGTCTAATACTGATGACAAAGACACAGGGTTAAACAAACACTGTGGACAAAAAAAAATGAATAAAATCTTATCCTGAAATAATTGTGAATGGCACACCAAGAGATACTGTGTGAATAAAAAAAATCAAGATTATCATTATTTGGGTAATAGGTTAGAGTAGCCAATGCACCACTCTCTTTGGATATAATTACATAATAAGAGAAAATATCCAAGAAATTATATTAAAATGGACATAATCCAAGTTATCATTTCTAAAAGAAATTCACTAACTTCATGTGATGCCTCTTCCAGTAACTAAATGAAGACACCACACATAATTTCATGATAGAAATGATGTAATGATTAATGGGTTGAAAGGAACAGGAGAACGTGAGTCATAGATGAAGATACATTTTAAGGACACAGCAAAGGGTTTATTGAATTAAAAGACTGTAATTTAATAATTGTCGTTCCTGAAGCTTACAAGAAAACCTTACCATAAAAAAATGGGGGGAAAAACGATGGCCAATGAAGTCAGTGGGCCCAAGTTTGATTTTGTTTGAACTCGGAAGAAAAAGAGAGGAAAGGACAAGAAAAAGAGAGAGATCTTTAGAAGAGCCCATATCTCTCATCTGTGTTTCTACAAGCGTTTTTATTGTCTCCCCATATGCTCAAGATTAACTAAGCATAAAACATTTTATTAATAAACACTATTATTCAAGAAAAACAAGGAAGCAAATAAGGGAATGAAAAACAGATGCATAAAATGTCACTTCCAATACAGGGGAAAAAATAGATGAACAGAGCACCAGGAGAACTCATTTGGAATAAATGGTTTTAACAATTTTTATTTTTTTATTCTTTGATGATTTCATAAATATATAATACGCTTTATCAGTTTCCAACCCCATTACCCTCTCCCATCCCATTTCCTTTCCAAAAGAATTCTTCTCCTTCCCAACTAGTCCCTGTCCTACTTCCACACATCTTTTTCCAAAGTAAAAATGTCTTAGTGATTTAATTAATGAAATGAGATGTTAGCCTGATAAAGCCTGTGTGTATTTGTGTGATCATGTATGTGTATGTGTGTTCTTGTGTTTGAAGCATGTGCATTTGTGTATGCATGTGTGTACATGTGTATATATCTGTGCATATGAATGTACATGCATGTGTATTTATAGTCATGTGTATGTATGGATATACATGTGTGTGTATGTGTGTGCTTTTGAATATTTGAATGTGTGTGCATGTGTGTATGCCTGTCTATATGCATGTGTGTGGATATTAGTGTAAATATGTGTATGTGTGTACATGTGTGCATATGTTCATGTATGTGTCTGTGTGTGTGCAGCAGTCATAACAGCATCAGTAGCAATAGTGATGACAGTGTGTGAAGACTGAGCAAGAATAATCTACTGTGAGATTCTGGAGTGGAGGAGCCATGTGCAATGGGCCAGCAGTGGAAGAAGGCAAGGATTACCTAAAACCAGGTTGAAAAATGAGACTGGAAAGACCTGAAATGAAATGTTCTATTAACAGGACCTTTTGAAGCTATTTTAGCATATTTGGAACTGCTCTAGGAAGTTGTGGAGTTCTGATTTGGACAGTGGATTAAAACAAAGAAAGTTAAAGAACAATGGCATCAGAATGAAATAAATGTTTCTATAAATATTATTTGGGAAAAACTGATGTTTCTAGAGATTTTCTCAATTTACATATGTCAACTAGAAGACCTCAGGATTGGTTTGAATTTCCTTAGACTTTATCATAGTTCCTAAGGTTATTATTTTCTATTTGTTGTTTACTAAAATTAAATTGTGTAGCGTCCTAATTAGTCTAATTAATAATTGATGCTAAATATAAAACACTGACATTAACTATATAGAATACACCCAGTAAGCTTGGATTAAGTCCTAGCCTAATCGTGCTTATGTGACAGAATCTTCAGGAAGCACCCTCCCTCACTGCACTGGCATTCTGGCTCTGAACATTGCAAAGTCAGCATTCCACTCCCCTTTCTGTCAGTTTACTCCCTTGGGCTGTTTCTGTGAACTGTAGCTGTCTTCCACCAAGTTTTCATATATTTTGAGAACAGCCTGATTTTTACAACTTACAACACACGTACTTGAACAGAGTAAGTTCTTACATAAATGTTGCATAAATATGTAGAAAATGCAAAGTTGAATATTTTCAGCTTCTTTGAAAATTTTCTTGATTATTCAAACCCCAGGAGAATTTGAGTCTATTCTGAACAAAATAATTTGTAGTGAGTAATTTGTAAAGAACAGAAGTTCATCACTCACAGTTCCAGAGGTGAGAAATAGTAGATGAAGATGCTAACATAATAGGTATAAGGTAAGGCATACTCTGTTCTATAGATGGTGCTGTCTTTCTGCATGTTCACATAGGAAGAAGATGCCTTTAAAGGGAGCACAAATCTCATGTATGAGGGCTTAGGGTCTAATTACCTTTCAAAGACTTTTCTCTTAATATTGTCACTTTGGGGATAAGGCTAATTATAAAGATTTTCATGAGACATTCAGACATTTAAGAAGTGACACAGAATCAGAGTAATAATATTAATTAGTCACTACTAAGGGTTAGTCGTAATGTGTTAAATGATTAGTTGTTATAATTTTTTTTTTTGCCTTTTTGAAGCAGGGTCTCCCTGTAGCCCCAGCTGTCCTGGAACTCACTATGTAGACCAGGCTGGCCTTGAACTCATAGAGATCTGCCTGCCTCTGTCTCCCAAGTGCTGCGACTACAGGAGTGCACCATCATGCCTGGCTAAGGTTGTTCTAATTTTTAAAAAAGTACAATTATGAATTTCTGAGTGCATACTTGTTTGGACATACCACCTGAGATAAAGAATGAATAATTGGATCTTTACTTTGTTTTATATAATTGCTTCTGAAGATCTGTTTGAAAACATTGTCCAGTTATGTTATTAATTTTAATAGTTTGAAGTGGTACATATGGATTTTAAATTTGGTAACGCAGTAAGCTCAAAACCACTTGTGATTAAAACGAATGCCTCACTTGTGTTTGAAAATATTCTGCTTCTCTAAATTAAATATAGAATTTTTTATTGAATGGTAGTGATCTAGATCTGAAGTCATAATATTCTGCTTGTGCAAACATTATTCTGAACTAAGTCCATCCCAGTGGAATGCAACATGTAGCAATAAGAACAAAATACTGTCACTGAATCATAACAGCACTGGAATATATTACACTGTATTAAATTGTGTCTGGTTTTATTAAATGCAAACAAATAGTTATGAACTCAGATAAATCCAGACATAAAGAAAAAATATGTAAATCAGAAAGCAGAAAGAGAAAGAAATCTGTTAAAACACTTCAAGACTGAAGTATCTACTGCAAAAAGCTCTTGAAATCATTTGTGTGTGTGTGTGTGTGTGTGTGTGTGTGTGTGTGTGTAATCAGCACATTCATGTTGGCTACTCCTCAGAAGGACTCTACTCATCTTTTCCAAATTTACGAAAACCAGAGGAGGTGTGCCTCCTGAAAGGCTCTTCTGGACATGACACGGCTTGGGAACTAAATGTCAAATTCTGTAACATTCATGCAGGAAACTTTCTTCCATTGGTAGCATACTCACCTACTTCCTGTCTCCATCCACAGAGCTGAATGGGACTGGTGAAACAATCTCACAGTATGACTTCAAATTTATGAAGATGTTCATGAACTAAAAATTGGATATTGAAAATGTGATAAATATACACAACACAAAATTACCCAGCAGCAAAGAAAAATGAAATCATGAAGTTTTCAGATAAATTGATGGAAGTGGAAATTATTTACTGAGTGAGGCTGTCCTGGCCACAAAAGACAAACACCCTGTGTTCTTGTTCATATGAGGATCTTGTTTTTCTCTGTGTGTTTAACATGGAGTGTGTGTGGAGGCCAAGAAATGGGCCATTGGTGGGGTGCATTTAGAAAGGCAGATAGTAGAATATAGGTGAAATGAAAGTGAGGAGGAGAGTTCAAGCAGGTTGTGGAGTGATGGCGACAAGAAAATTACAGGCTAGAGAAGGCTTAGCTACAATGAAGTGTGCATGAAGATGCTACTGTAAACATGGGATCTTTCAATCCAAATCAAAATATTTGAAAGGACAGTAGAACATGTGTGAAATGAAAGAACGGAAAGTGGGTAGCTAAAGTGGGGATGGAGATGGGGGAATAGAGGGGCAGGGGATGGGTTTATGAAAAACAAAGGATGTATGGAAAAGCCTTATGAAGTCACACTAGTTTGTAAGCTAATTTAAATATGTATTTTCAAAGGAGTTTGAACAATAGTTTGAACCCATATTAACTGAAAATGCTGCTCCCAGAGACATGGGTTATTAAATGAAAACTTCAGCGTCAGGCAGGGATTATATCTCTATGAGTTACTGGTCAAAGAGGCCCCAGAGGCACTCTGTAATATACAGGCTACTGACATTGCTCTTGGTGTCCCACCAAAACTAAATAAGATAACTGAATACACCATGTACTTTATTTACAGGATACAGAGAAAACAATCTTGAACTGACCAGCAAAGTCCCTGATGGTAAGTCTTCAATGTGATAGTAGGTGCTATGCAGCCTGCTGGAGTAGAAAAGACAAGGCTTTTTTAAAATTAATTTCCAAATCTTTACTAGTTTATTTCAAAATATAATCAGAAAGAAGAAGCAAGACGTATAGTCAGTTTGTGCAACAGATAATAACCTACACAGATACCTCTAGGAATGAAATCATTCTTTTCCCAAGTGTGTTAGATAGATAAAATGGCAACCTCTACTTTAGGATACAAGGCCCTTCCTGACATCTCCTAGTTGTTTCCTAGCCAGATTTTCCTGCTCTCTGGGCTTATTCAATTTCTCTCTTTCCCTGAAAGCATTGCTCTTTCTTTTTAAAGGAGTAACCAACTGTTTTTTGTTTGTTTGTTTGTTTTTTATTGGATTTGAGGTCTGCTCCACAAGTTGGAATTCATACCCAGTATTACAAAGATGTTCAAAACCCATGGCTATGGAAGTCATAAACCCTAGGGGAGAACCCATTAATGTTATTTTCTAAATGGTCATGTTATCAAACTTCCTTCTATATATTTATGTTTGTGTCCATTGGTTTACGCTGGTCTCATCCTTGGTCAGAGGAACTTCTTATTGAAGTGGGTATTGGCTAATGCAGAGATGTATTCCTGTTCAAAATGCTAAGAATAAGTGACTGTGAATGCTCAGCTGTAAATGGGACATCTATATCACGCACACTAAGGCTCAGAAAACATCATAGAAGTGGGGACAGGAAGAATGCAAGAGATGGAGGATGGGGAGGAATGCTGTGAAATGCTGTCCCCTGGACACGACATGGCTGTTGCACACATGAAGTCGACAAGCAAATGTGGTTACCTATGCAAGACCTGCACACAATCAAGTAATTTAAAAATTATACCATGGAGCTGGGCGGGGCTCCCAAGGCTCGACTCCTAGCTGAGAGATATGAAAGAGGTGAATCACTTTCTTTTTTTCTTTTATTTTTCTTCTTTGATTTACTTATTTATTTTTAATGAGGCTTTTGGCTACTCTAACATTCCCCCCTCTGAAGAGGTAACTCTAAAATCTTTGAATGATTAGATAAAAGCCCCCAAATATTTTCAACATTTTTGGCCTTTGGAATGGAGTATGTTTTAAGAGGCCCAAGGACATTTTCGGGGTGTTTTAAGAGGCCCAAAGACGTGTGTTAGCAAGAAACTGGCTGCTTTTCTTTGGGGTCTTTTTACTCTAACTGCCTAGCCAGTTCCTACCTCTTATTCTTATCACACCCTCCTCCGAAGGGGTTACCCAAATTGCCAATAGGGAATTGGGACACAGACTGCTCTGGCTTCTTCCATTCTGAATAGGGACACAGGGTGAGGTGATTGGAGTACCCCTTCAGTGGGTCTATCTAAAAGATTCCCAAATTGCATAACTCCTATCTCTAGGGGTAAAATTAAGTCCTTGAATCATGAATAGGAGATGCAAAGGAGAAGTAAAGGCAGAAGTAATTACCATTACAAGCTCTAGACAGGGAATTAGAAAAAAAGTCAGAACAGGGCAATTTTCAAATATTTATATGAGAGTCCATTGGGGAGTTTCTTGACAATGGCTTCCAAAATCAAGGGCTTCCAAAAACATCCCTCTATTGGCTTCCTCCTTATTTTTCTTTTGTCTTTCAAGGATGGACTTGAGAGTGATGGATTCAGGATTTACTTTCAGGTATTTTGATAACTGTTGGAGTGGTTAGAATCAGTGTCAGTTCCCTCTCAAAGGCTTCTCAATAGGAGGAGAAAACAAATTTATCCATTATTTTAGAATTATAACTCGTTGTCTCCCTTAGCTACAGGTGTAAACTAAAGTATTAGAGACCAAGATTTGAAGTCTTACATCTGAGCAGCACTTTCTGGTTAGGAACAAAAATCATCAATGAGAAATAATTGGCTAAATAACTTTTTATATAGACTTAAGCCTAATGTCTTGGAAGAGTAATCAATCCCTTGAAATCTTAAATAAATATACTGATGATTTTTCTCTTTGGTTATATTTTTCTTTTGGGTGTCTAAGACCATACAGTTTGTCCAAATAAACCAATTTCTTTTTATACTTAAGGTCTTTTGAGGATCTGTTCCTTAGGGTCACATGGGCTTGGGAGGAGCTCCTGGCTCCTTTCTTTTACAAATTCCAACTATGTAGATAAGTCAAAGGTCCTGCTCAACCATGTCCGGCTTCACTTAGAAACATAAATGAGATGTTTTCTCTGAGTTCACCCTCCTCTTTGTAGACTGGACACTGGTTCGAGTCCATCTCGTGGGGCCTCCATGTCCTCCCTAAACAAAAGGACAGGTGACTTACAACAGTTACAAGACATTTGGAAAGATGTTCCATAGTCCCTTGGAGCTTAGTCAACCTTGGAGGACAAGGGGCAAAAACTGACTTTTAAGTTCCTCTGACCACATTAGTATAGGCCTCAAACTATAGCTGTTATGCATCTAATAAGGTTAGTTCCACAAGTCTGGTACTTTTAATTATCATGTGCTGTGTAGATAAGGCTTGTGTAAAAAACCAAGTATCCTCAGATAAACCTTCATTAGATATATATTTTGCTCCTTAAACTAGTTAACTAAACTATGCCCATAGAAATTTTAAGATTTTGTATATATTATTTTTATCTCATCCTTTATATATCATAAAAAACCTACATAGGCTTTCATCACTTGTTTAGGCTTTCTCATTTTTTTCTATTTTGGAAAATATCTCCATTCCCACATCCTTTTCACATCTTTTACATTCTCATTTTTTTAAAAATAATTATGAGACATAATAGCATTAACAAATAAATTATCATCTGTTGTGTGACTTCTTTTTCTTGGGATGCTAAGCAATGCTTATTCACTTTTAAGGTTCTAGTGTCAAGCCGATGTTTGATTAAAGTTTTACTGGGGAACCAATGAATTTATTGAGCTTACTAAGTGAGATAACTGAGGCATTGCTGAGGTGTATGTATGACATGAGGGTATGTACACTAGGCCTTCTCTTCAAAGCCTTCCCCCAGATTGTATACTTTAGCCCCCCCCCCCATATCCAGGAGGCCATGTGTGATTAGGGACAAATTACATACAGTTGGCTGGGGAGAGTGACTTGATACTCCAGTGAGGGTCCAGTGACCCTGCTTAGCCCTTCTTTAATGAATGAGCACAACCATGAACAAGCCCAATTGTGAAGATGTTTAGCGATCAGGCTCAGCTGAAGTCGTGATGTTGGTAGTTATTTCATGCAGAAGGGACTGCTGTATAGCATCATCTTATTAAAAGGACCTGGAATTTAGGAGGATTTGGTGCTAGGATCTGCATATGAGGAAGAGCATAAGTCATTTTACTGAATCTGTGTAACTTAGTATAACAGTTTCTACATCCATCTATTTATCTGCAAATTTCGTTATTTCATGTTTCTTTACTGCTGAATAGAACTCCATTGTGCAAATATATCACATTTTCGTTAACCACTTCTCAGTTGAGGGACACTTAGGTTGCTTCCATCTCTTAGCTTTGTGAAAAAAGCAGCAACAACGTGGTTGTACAAGTGTCTGTACAATGGGGTGAGTCCTTTGGGCATATGCCGAGGAGTAGTATAACCAGGTCATATGGTAGGTTCATTTTTAGTTTTTTAAGAGTTCTCCACACTGTTTTCCATAGAGGTTGCATGAGTTTGCAATCCCACCTGCAGTGAATGAGCCTTCCCCTTTCTCCACACCCTCTACAGCATTTGGTATCATTTGTTCTCTTGATCATAGCCAGTCTGATTGGGGTAAGATGATACCTTAGGGTGGTTTTAATTTGCATTTCCCTCATTACTAATGATGTGGAACACTTTTTGAGATGTTTCTTAGCCATCCTTATTTCTTCCTTTGAGAAGTCTCTGTTTAGATCTTTAGCCCATCTTTTAATTGGGTCATATGGTTTTTCGATACTTTTTTTTTTTTTTTTAGTTCTTTTTATACTCTGGATGTTAAACCTCTGTCAGATGTGTCACTGGTGAAGATATTTTCCCATTCTGTGGGTTTTCTTTTCACTTTTTGATTGTTTCTTTTGCTGTACAGAAGCTTTTTAGTTTAATGAAGTCCCACTTGTTGATTGCTAACCTTAATTCCTGAGCAACTTCTCTGATTTAGAAAATCCTTTCCTACACCTATATGTTGTAAGTTACTGCCAATATTTTCTTCTAATAGCTTCACGGTTTCCAGTTTCACATTGAGGTCTTTGGTCCATTTGGAGTTGACTTTCGTGCAAGGTGAAAAATAAGGATCTAGTTTTATTCTTCTACAGGGAGAGATCCAGTTTTGCCAGCACCATTTGTTGAACATGTCTTTTCTCCATTGTGTGTTCTTGGCACCTTTGTCAAATATCAGGTGGCTGAAATTGCACGTACTCAGGTTTGGATCTTCAGTGATATTCTATTGATCTATGTGTCTATTTCTGTGCCACTACCATCCTGTTTTTATTATTATAGCTCTGTAGTATACTTTGACATCTGGTATAGTAATTCACCCAGTGTTGCTCTTTGTGCTCAGGGCTGCTTTGGCTATCTGGGCTTTTTTTTCCTTCCATACGAATTTAAGGATTTTTTTTTTCTAATTCTGTGAAATATGTCATAGGGATTTTTGTTGGGATTGCATTGAATCTATATATTGCTTTTGGGAGGATGGTAATTTTCACAATATTAATTCTTCCAATCCATGAGCATGGGAGGTCCTTCCATCTCCTGGTGTCTTCCTCAATCTCTTTAATGATTTAAAATTTTCATTGTAGAGATCTTTCGTGTCTTTGGTCAGATTTATTCCAAGATTTTTTTTTTTTTTGCAGCTATTGTGAATGAGAGCATTTCCCTGTATTCTTACTCCAATTGATTGTTATCGGTATATAAAAGGCTACTGATTTTTGTAGATTGGTTTTATAACCTGCCACTATACTGAAAGTGTCAATCTGTTCTAGGAATTTTCTGGTGGAACATTTGGGATCTCTTAGGTATAGTATCATATCATCTGCAAAGAGTAATAGTTTGACCTCTTCTTTTCCAATTAATACTACCTTAATTTCCTTTGCTTGTCTTATTACTCTAGCAAGAATTTCAAGCACTGTGTTGAAAAGGAGTGGAGATAGTGGACATCCTTGTCTGGTTCCTGGTTTTAATGGGAATGCTTCCAGTTTTTCTCCATTTAGAATGATGTTGGCTGTGTGTTTGTTGTATATAGCTTTAATTATGTTGAGGTATGTTCCCTCCAGTCCAATTCTCTCTGGGACATTGAACATAAATGTATGGTAAATATTATCAAAAGCCTTTTGTGCATCTATTGAGATGGCAATGAATCTCTGTGTGTCTGTCATGTGGCTTGTAAGTATTTTTTTGAGATTTTTTGCATCTATATTCATTAAGGATATGGGTCTATAGTTTTCTTTGTGGTTGTGTCTTTACCCAGTTTGGATATTAGAGTGATGGTCCCTTCATAGAAGGAATTTGGGAGTTCTCCCTCTGTTCCTATCTTTTTGAATAATTTAAGGAATATTGGTTGGAGGTCTTCATTAAATGTCTGGTAGAAATCTGCTGTAAATCCATCTGGGCCTGGGCTTTTTTTAGTTGGGAGCCTTTGTATTAATGTTTCAATTTCCTTGTATGTTATGGGTCTGTTTAAACTCTTGATCTCTTCTTGGTTTAACTTTGGTGGTTCTCATGATTTCAGATATCCATCCATTTCTTTCAGATTTTCGGATTTAGTAGCTTATAGGTTTTTAAAATACACCCTTTTAATTTTTTGAATCTTTTGAGTGTCTGTTGTGATGTTTCCCCTTTCATCTCTGATTTTGTTCATTTGGATTTGCTCTTTTGTTTGGTTAGTTGGGTGAAGGGTCTCTCTATCTTGTTTAACTTTTCAAAGAATCAGCTCTTAGATTTATTGATTTTTTGTAATGTTTTCTCTGTTTCTATTTCATTAATTACTGCTCTGATTTTTGTTATTTCTTCTCTTCTGCTGGGTTAGGGTTGTTCCAGAGATTCTGTTCTGTTGTGTTGTCCTTTTCAATGAATTCCAGGAATTCTTTTATTTCTTTCTTAAATTTTCCTTTGACTCACTCATTGATTAAGAGTGTGTTGTTCAATCGCCATGAGTTTGTGTAGTGACTAGGGGTGTTCAGTGTTGATTTTAAGCTTTATTCCATTGTGGTCCCATACAACACATGGGATTATTTAATTTTTTTTGTATTTGTTGAGGTGTGGTTTTTTGGCCCAGTATTTGGGCAATTTTTGAAAAAGTTCCATGAGATGATGAGTAAAAAATGTATTCTTTGGTGATTGGGTGGAATATTTGAAAGATGTCTGTTAGGTCCATTTGATGTATGGTATCATTTAATTCAGATGTCTTGCTGTTTGTTCCTTGTCCAGTTGATCTGTCTAAAGGAGACAGTGAGTAATTGAAGTCCCCTACTATTTCTGAGTTGGGGTTAATCTGTATCTTAAAGTCCTGTAGCATTGTTTTTTATGAATTTGGATGCACCAGAGTTTGGTTAAGGATTATACTTTCTTGGTTAACTGCTCCTTTGAACACAATGAAGTGAACCTTCTTATCTCTTTTGATTAGTTTTACTTTGAAATCTATTCTGTCAAATATTAGAATTGAAATTCCTGTATGTTTCTTAGTGCCATTTGCTTAGGATATTATTTCCGTCCTTTTATCTTAAAGTCGTGCCTGTCCTAGAAGGTGAGATGGATTTCTTGTGGACAGCAAATAGATGGATTTTGTTTCTTGATCTATTCACTTAGCCTGTGTCTTTTGACTGGGGAGTTCAGTCCATTGATATTTAAGGTTATTACTGAAAGATATGTATTGATTGCAGTCATTTTTATTGCTGTTTTTGTTCTCTGTCTAATTTTGTGTTTCCTTGATTATACCTTTATTTATTTTCTTTCATTGTCCTTGGGGTATAGTTATTTTTCTCTCTGCTTTCTGTATTGCTTCAAGTATTCTTTGAAGAGCTGGTTTTGTGGACATGTATTCTTTCAGGCTATTCATGTCATGGAAGATTTTTCTTTCCCCCTCAACTGTAATAGGCATTTTTGCTGGGTAAAGTATTCTGGGCTGGCCTCTATTGTCACATAGAACTGGAAATACCTTGGTCAGGCTCTTTGGCTTTCATAGTTTGCACTGATAAGTCAGCTGTAATTCTGATGGGCTTTCCTTTGTATGTAGCTTGTTGTTTTTCTTTGGCTGCTTTCAGTGTTCTCTCTTTGTTCTGTACATTTAGTGTTTTTACTATGATATGTCGTGGGGAGTTCCTTTTCTGATCCTGTCTATTTGGTGTTCTGTGTGCTTTTTGTATTTGTATGGAGATTTTTTCCTTAATTTCAGGAAATTCTTTTCTACAACCCTGTTTAAGATCTGGTCAATACCATTAACCTGAAATTCTTCTCCTTCTATTCCTATGATCTGTAGATATGGTCTTTTCATGGTATCCTATATCTTGGATATTCCATTCTTGTATTTTTTAAATTTTCCATAATCTTTGCTTGGGTGGTCCAATTCTTCAACTTTATCCTCAATGTTGATATTCTGTTTTCCATTTCATGCATTCTAGTGATGAGACTTTCCCCTGTTGTTTCAAGTTGGATTATTGAGTTTTGCACTTCCTTCTTCATTTTTGCCTGAGTTTTCTTCAATTTTTCTCTTTTGTGAATTCATTCAGAAGTTTATCCCTATCTTCTTTTAGTTCTTTTATTTGTTTGTTCATGTGCTCTTTAAATTAGTTGAATTCCTTGATCATGTTTATGATTCTTCTTTTAAATTCAGTGTCCTGGACTATCTCTAGGGGGTTCTCCTTGTAGAACTCTTCTACAGGACTGGTTGAGTTTGGTGGGGACATAGTGTTTTGGCTTTCTATTTTATTATTATTTCTTTGTGATTTTGGCATGTGAGATTCTTTTGTTGTTTATTGTTCTGATATGAGAATCAAGTTGAAGTATGCTTCTGTTTGTATTATCTGGGAGCCTAGATCCCTTCTTTATTGGTTTTGTAAAGCTGGTTGGTAGAGGGTTCAGATTCTCTCAGGTTTAATTTGGAGGGAACTGATGGCTCCGGATCAGCTATTCAGGAGTACCCACAGAAGCCCAATTCCGGTTCCAGTCAGGTACACTCAAGCTTCCTTCACCACGTGGAGGCAGGATCCGACACCCTCTCAGGCAGTCCCCTGTATTCTCAGACCCTCTGCCAAAGGGAGGCCAGAGGGAGGCCAGAACTCTACATCTCTTGTGGTCTGCAGAGATCAGAGCCACTATACCAATAGATGTCCAAGTCACTTTTCTTTTTCCAAGAAAGGAGAAATAAGAACATACTTACATGCTGATATAATAGTCAGATAAAGAAGAATCAGACTATTCCAGGCATTGGAAGGTTTTCTATACCCCAGTGGATAACTTCTTCCCATGAAGCACTAGTTTTACTCAATGGGTTAAAAGTAATAAATTGATAAAAATAAAAATTACAAAAGGAGCACAATTTGCTGGGTTAAGATGTGATAGGGAAGTTCGTAGGAGAAGTTGGGTAGAAATGATCAAGATGAATTGTATATATGTAATTTTTTCAAAGAAAAAATTAAAGAAAAAGCTAGCTGCAGTCCCCAGTCCTCAGAGCTTCCACACTCCCACATATCTTCCTCACACTTTCACAACTTTCTTTGGACTTCTTTTCATCCTTATTCTCACTTCATGAAAAGACAATTCTCTCAAGTTCCCTTTCCCATGAGTATCTGTCCTGGCATACCCCACCACCTTCACTGCTGCTGAACTCTAGCCTAAGATGTGCTCTGTCCCTCCATTTTCTTTAGTATCTGCAGTTTCTCTTGAGTAATTTTCTGGAGTAACGTAGTTGATTCTTTTTTATCAGACTATTCCATCAGCATGTAAGTATGTTCTCATATACCCTTACTTAGAAAAGCACCTACCTCATATCCTACTGTACTTACTTAGTGCCTACCTGCCCACTTTCAGCAAAGCCCCAGAAGCTTGAGCTACACTTGGTGCTACACTTTCATTCCAATTCCTTCTTGAACTCACTCTGCATGTCACACCATGTAATATGCTTAAAATTATGTTCCCAATGCTTCTGATGTTCCCACCCTTTCTGCTGCATATATTTTTAAAAATGTTTCCTTCTCATTCTTCCAGTTGCGCAATCATTTATAATCCTTAGTTTTTCTAATTTTATATTAGTCACTGGAAATTTAGTAAGTATATTCAAAGTCCGTTATTAAGGCAGATTCACTCTCACACCTGTGTTCCTGCCAATTCAGTCCAAGTCACCATGTCATGTCTAAATCCCTTCATGTCTTTTCTGTTCCTCCTTTCCTGTTCCTTTTTCTGCTTGTGTTCATGTCCACTTGGTTTTTACACATCATGTTACTCCTTCTACTCAAATCTATGTGACAATTACTTAAGTCATTTTGTAAAAAAATAATCCAGAAATTCCTTATTTTGTTCATGTGATCCACAAGACACTATGTGAATCAACCTCTCCACACATTTGTATGTCTCTGCCAACCTAAATCTCATCTTCTTATGTTGGTTTCCTCCCTGGTAGGTATCACTCTTATACTCTATCAACTATTTATTATGATGTGTATGAATGTAGATGCAATCTTATTGTTTGGAATTTAAATATGCTTCTAAATCAGCTTTCTAGTGGAAAATATAGCCCTGATTGTTATTATTTGCTAAACCCAATGGTGTGGATAGTTTAACTATGACCAATTTTACTAGACCAATATGGTGTCACTGTACATGGATATGTGAAATTGTGCTTAGGATTTCTGATTACCTATTTTGCTTATATGGGAACATAAACACTAGAAGGAAAAGTAATTTTGTGAAATTTCTACAATATTTCTCATGTATAGAATAGTTCATTGCATGTTCTAGGAACCTGGTAATGCCTTTGAATGACTAGATGAATTAATGAAGCCAGGAGAATTCAGATAAAAGTATTCTCTTCCAACTGTGAGGAAACAAAGAAATCCAATGCAACAGACAGCACAACAGAGACCATGAAGATATTGAAAATATGAAACATGAAGAGAAGTTGGCCTTGGTAGAAACTGAGTTGAGGATCTATATTACAGCATGGGGAGTGATGGTGAAAAGACACACAGCTTGATCTAACTGGAAAATGTACACTTACATAATTTCAACTGAATCACTTCTAAACTTTACCCCTGAAATCCTATATGTGTAAAATTAACAAATTTTATTCAAAACTTTCAAGCTGAATGGAAAAACTTACTATTATAAATCTGCACATCATGACTATCTCTTAACTGCAATAGGTTTTTGCTTTGTGATCCCTCATCATCTTACCCACATTGATGAATGAAAACTCATTCCAAGGGAGTGGAAGATCTAAAACATCATATGAGCAAAAAAAGACTTCAAAAAACATGTATGCTCAGAAGAAAAAATTGGACGTGATAAGACTATTTAAATCAATAAATGTGTAAAAATTAAAGTCTGGCATTTGTGTCTACTGGGCAGGCTGTTTGACTGCATAGGAGGTAATTAAAACTAATAAAGTTATTTTCCAAAGTTTCACCATGATTTTCATATACAAGATGCTATGTTTGCAAAAGTGAGAAAAGTTTGTATGTTGACCACAATATTTACTGTGCAATGCCATGAAGTGCTGTGGTGCTGCACTTATCTTGGACATACACAGATCTGAATAAGGAGAAGGAGACAGGAAAGGAAAGAAGAATGGGAGGAAGGGACCAAGGGAAGCAGGAGGTTGGTGAGGAAGGAAAAGACAAGGGAGGAATAAGAGAAGCAGGAGAGAGAGATTTGATGTGAACACTCAATTTCAGGTCAAGTTAAACATGGATCCACAAATTTATGAATTCTATAAACCTCAAAGACTCGAACATTTTAGTTGGAAACACTCCTGCTGACAGTGGAGCTGCAGGAGATTTTTCAGTCAATGGCACAGCCCCCAAGGTCAGAAATGTTTATATTACACAGAACATTTTCAATTCTTCTGAAATCTGGCTTTGGATAAGTGAATGAATTCATATACATTTACTTCATAAGATGAGCTGACTAATGTGTCAGGACTTGATACCCCGTGTGAAGATGGTTGGGACAGATTTAACCTGTGTGAAATTAGAAAAATATCCAAGCCAATCTTAATGTTTGGAAAAGTTATTCTCCTATTAAACCAACTACATCACTGTATACAACTATAGATAAGGGAAAAGTAAGACAATTCCCATGTCAGAGAGAGAGAGAGAGAGAGAGAGAGAGAGAGAGAGAGAGAGACTAACACAGAGGTCATTGGATGTAAAGAAGGTAGTAGAAATCTTTCCTGCACATATGGAAAAGATTTTAAAAGCTGCACCTAAGAATGTGTTGCAACAAATTGCATGCCTTGGGTGCATTTTAACTGGCAAACTGGCAGCTGTGTTTGGATAGATCAGGAAAAACAAACAAACAAAAAACAACAACTGAGAGTAGATAGACCAAAAACATGATGTATTACTTTATTACTTTAAGAGAAGCAGTAAAATTTTGAGCTAATGAACTTGTGGTAGGAATGGGAAAGTCATATTTGAAAGCCATTGTTTGGAATTTGTGTAGTTTGGGAATGACTGAATTTAGAGCGCAGAGATTACACTGAGGTTTCAAGTCTGAGAGAGCAGCAGTGTAATAACCCTAATTTGGCAGCCTAGAAAGAAAGGCAGGCTTATTATTCCATAAATATTCATGAAAACTCTACCATGTATCAGGCACTGAGCTAAAAACACCAGGGATTAAAAGATGAATAAAGCATAATCTGTTTCCCAAAGTAGCTTATAATTTATTGGGCAATGAATGAAATAATATGAAAAGTGGGATTTTACAGTGAATTTGAGTTGCCAGGAGAAAGTGTCACAATTCAGGTTCAACAGTCATTAGAATTGAGAAAATGAAAATACTTCTGGATTTATCTTCCCAATGATTATTTTTTAATTTTCATGTAACTAAAAGTTTTCATATTTTCAGTTGTACAATGAGATCATCCCTAGTATAAAGCTTGCAGAATCAAACATTCTGATATTTTTTGTTGTATGGAATTTCTTGTTATATAAAACTGAAATACTTTCAACATAATTCATTATACCAAAACCCCTCTGAGTATGCATTTGATCAGAAATTTAATTATGGAGATCCAACTTTTAAAAAGACTTTCAAATGAAGGAAGAAAAATTGTATATGTGACTAAGAAAAAAAAATGAAACTACTGGTAATTTTAATCACAGTAGCCTGAATTCTGTTCTGTAAAACTGATGCTACTCATTTCTGTCTATAGAACTAATCTTGGCCAGTTTCTGTAGGAGAAAGAGGAAAAATCTGAGCATTTTCTTGAGGACATAGCTGTTATAGCTATTGGAGATGCCACTGGCCAAGAGAAAACGGAGAGGGATCCGGCATGGCAATTTTGCCACAGCAAATCTAACTCTCATTTCAATCTGCAGTTGCATGTGGCAACTGTAAATATCTACACCAGTGCTGTGATTGGTTTTGACTATATTGTTGTAACTTTGTATATATCTTCAAGCATTAAAAGTACTTGAAATGGGAAAATAGCTACCCCAAAACTAACTATAATAGTTAAATAGTCTTATGCTAGAACAAGGAAAAATTACTCTTTCAACATCAAGCATTTCTCTGTCTCTTCACACACTTTTAGTAAAAACTCAAATTACATTGAAAATGGAAAACTATTTCAAATATCCAAAACAGTAAAAGGCCAAGGCAAACATTGTCATCAACAGGATGAATTATCTTTCCTAATGTCCATGACATTTTATGCATGAAAGTAATCAAGAACCATGACACAGCTCAGCATCACCAATCCATTATGATATTAACTGCAATGAAACTTGCTCCCAAACCAATACCTAACTACATGAAGGGTCTGAGGTGTCACTAATTGCTCCTTTTTACTCATTCCAATTTTACTCCAATTCTTACCCCTTTTCACTGGGGATTTGGTAAGCAGAGTGACCTTGGAAACCTCTAGAGGAATAATGAATGTGCAATATTTCTTTTGCATGATCATATTATTTCATATTGAAATCTATGGCCTGGAAATCAAGGCTGGCACTCTGGTTTTAACCCTGATTTGCACAACCCTCAGTATTCCACTACAGAGAGATGTTGCTCATTCCTGCCTTGCCCCGCCCCCCCGCCTCCAAGTGCACTACTCCCTTGAATCCTAGGATTCTTTCCCTGGGGATCTGATGACTTGCCAAGTGACCTTTGGGAGGAGTCTTTATTGAGATTTTAGAGAACAAAGATATGGAATCCATTCCACATACTTGTACATCATTGTCACAGGTGAAAACCAGGTCCCCTTTCAGTGTTCTTAGTCTCATTCATAAAATAGTTTGAGTGGACCCAAACAATAGCTTTATGACAATTTTACTAAAATGTAAAGAAAAATCCTCAGTCAGGTTGTAAATCTCAACAGCTGTCCTGAGGAGGATGGTGAAGGGGAATAAAAGCTATAAAGTCATTCCATCTTAGAGTCAGCATGGAAGTTAAACACATGGTGGAATAGCCTTTAAAAAAGTAAGAAGCCCAAAACGTTGGGGTATCCCAGCCATGCAGCTTATGTTGGGAAAGCATGGTTAGAAAGGAGATTTAAAGAAGCTAAAAAGAGGTTATATTTCTCTGAAGAATCCAGAAAAGCCAGAATTCTTATAGAGAGCTACAGGTCTGCGGTCCTGTCACCCTCACTAGAGGGTGAGAATTCTGGGCAGGAAAATTCTCTGGCTCATCAACACACTATTCCACCTATGTCTTTAGGATGATGACGTGAACCCACCTTCTAGGGGTGTTCCAGTGAACAGGTGATTGACTGGCAATGCTGGAATGCTGGGTCTTTATTCAGGCCCAATATTATATTCTGTTGATCAGTTTCTCTTAAGATACTTAAGTTAATCTTAAGTACTCGTATCAATCCATCAGTTATTTAAAAGATTCAAATTTTTTCTACTGTTTTGAAATCTAACCATTAAACTAATAATTCATGGATGCTTAAATCTCCTGCCTAAAAGTAAAACATACTACTTTCGATCACAATTTATTGTCAAAGTAAAACATAATGAATCTTGCTGTTAGTAGGATAGGAAAGTATCATTTTATTCCAGGGCAGTATAGCAAATATCTACAAACAATACAGTCTCTCACATATTCCTATCACCATCTATACAGACGCAGCCCTGATCCAAAAGAGCAGGTGCGGAAATCACCATCTGATTCTAGATAATTTTAGGCTTTATCAGTGCTAAGTATGAGTTGAGATGAAGGTCATCCTCATCTCATTGCCCCTGAGTTTAATGGAAATTTCTTGCATTGTTTTCCCATCAATCATAGTACTGAATTTGTACCTAAATATGTGCACTCACAACTCTTCTTTTATTATGTTCAGTTTTTGTCAAAACCAAGTTATCACTATCTATGAAATGAATGTTTTCTTCAGGTCTACTGAGCGGGTGTGTAATGTTAAACCTTTCATAATTTTAAACCTCTCTATCATGAAATCACTCAGTAGGTCAAGATTTATTATTGTGCTAATGCGCTTCTGAATACCTGTGAGGAATGTAGAGTATATTTAAATTATTTGGCATAGTGACGGGCATGAAATTTCAAACAATGTTATGTGTTAGCATGTTTGCTGGCATATTCTTATTTAAATTTTTTGTCTTATATATAAATGTCAAATATCTAGACTTTAATTTACCTTAATACATAAAAGATGTTCCTGTGTGTACCCTACCATGTTATTATGTAGGGGTTGCATATTAGAGTTTATAATTCATACAATCCCTTGGCACTGATGAGTTAAAACTGCACCGTTTTTTTTAGAGCTGCGGTAATTGAGCGTAGGATTGAGGAGTGCAATTGTGAAAATTCAGTAGAAGGGACACACTTACAAGCTGTATTTTAGGCTTAATCAAATCAACTCTTTGCTCACTCCTCAAATGTATACATGCATGCAGATTATATAGACAATAGTATTTAAATCTTTAATTTTTTGTTTTGGTTTTTTTGAGACACGGTCTTCCTGTAGCCCCAGCTAACCTGGAACTCACTATGTAGGCCATCTGGCCTTGAACTCATAGAGATCTACCTGCCTCTGCCTCCCAACTGATGGGATTAAAGGTTTGAGTCACCACACCCGACCTTTAAATTTTTATTATGTTATTGAAAAAAAAAAAACCCATAGCTATATCTCAGTAAAGTTTTTTGTTTTAGGATATAACAGATAACATGTCCTAATGATATATTGGCAGAAACACCTTAAGAGTAGGCAAAAAATATTGTTACCACTTCCATAAGCCACTACCAAGTTTGCTATATTTGTAAGGCATTTGGGCTTTAGGGAGAAAGAAAAATGGGTGGAAGTAGAAAGGCACCGAATATGCCATCAAGGGAAAGGTCCTGAAGGCTTCCTAGTGATACTGGTGAAAGAAACATTTGCAAAAGAATTAAACTGAAAATTTCCTTCACTGTCATCTGGGATAGGGACCAGGCAAAGCTCACACTGTTGTACTCAACAGCCTGAGGAATTCCTTAATATTGTAGGGACCTTGACTCAGGTAAAAATGGATCTTTGACTATATGCAGAAAATAATTTTAAGGTAAGCCAGTATGAAGCTGAGGTGCCTGGGTTTATAAAAAACAAAAACAAAGGCAGTCAGGGAGAGAATGAAACACACCCAAGACCACGGTATGGGCTTCTCAGCAAAGAATCACAATTTATTAAATGATGTCTTTAACATAATTTTAAGGAATAAAGATTAAGAGAAAGACACACTCAGGGAAAGAATAAGATGTCTGCAAGTGTGGTTTGAGTTTCTCAAGGAAGAATCACAATTACATGTCTTAACATCAGACCTTTATACCATTTTGGTGACTCTCAAGTTCTGTTTCAAAGAGTTGCTAGGAACCTCCCTTTTCTCTCTTTTAAAAAAAAAGTAGATAGAT
>NW_008335967.1:9534206-9549934 GCF_000622305.1 Nannospalax galili | reverse complement strand
AGGATCTCCCTGTAGCCCCAGCTGTCCTGGAACTCACTATGTAGACCAGGCTGGCCTTGAACTCACAGAAATCCTCCTGCTTCTGCCTCCCGAGTGCTGGGACTAAAAGAGTGTGCCACCACACCCAGTGTTTAAAATCTTTTAAAATTTTATTTATTATTTTTATTATAGTTTATGTGTATTAGTGTAATGCCTACATGTAAGTGGTTGTACGCATGTCATGCAGTGCCCACAGAGGTCAGAAGAGGGTGTCAGATCCCTTGAAACTGGAGTTACAGGCAGTTATTAGCTGCCATATAGGGGCTGGGAATCAAATCCAGGTCCTCTGCAAGAGTAGCCTGTGCTCTTAATCACCTCTCCAGGCCCAAAAGATTTTTTTTTTTAATATTTGTGTGTGTGTGTGTGTGTGTGTGTGTGTGTGTGTGTGTGTGTACCTGTCCAAGTAAGCCAGAGACATTGGAAACCCATAGAGCTAGAGTTACAGGTGCTCATGAGCTACCCATTGTGAATATGGGAAACATAACTAAGGTCTTCTGGAAGAGCAGTGTGCACTCAACCTCTGGGCCATTTCACCAGTCCCATTCTCTGTCTCTTTGATAAGTGACATTATAGAATGGTTCCAAACATACCTTGGATGGCTTTACAATCTGATAACGCAAAACCAGGAGCTGCTAGGTTTGCACAAGGGATTTAGAACATGACCTTAGTATAACGGGGGGTTCTGTTAAGATTCCTAAGAAATTACAGGTTCACAGTTGGGAAAGGAGAGAATCTTAAGCAAGGTTAATATTTGCATGGAAATTATTGATTCTCAGATGGCAAGTCCTCTAACAGACTCTCGGGTTTGGGGCTCCTTTACTTTCCTATGTTCCTGTAATTTTTCATGTCTTCCTCTCCTGCCTCATTTTTACAACCAAACACCAAGGAGAACTTCAAGCGAAGGCATTAGAGCTATGAATATGCTAAGGGTTTGGAGTGTGAAAGAGGGCCAAGGCCTGCAGCATCTTCCAAGAGTGGACCAGATCTGGCCTGAAACAGTAGCTTCTCCCCTCAAGGCTGCCAGGTAAAGGCTCTGCAAGTGCGCCTGAAAAATCACATGTGTTTTTGATGTATAGACGGACTATTCAGAATAATTGTGTGCAAATCATCTTATACACTATATGCAAGGATATATTTTCTAAACATAACTCAAAAATCTGGAGGCAAAATGAGAGAAAGCAGATATATTTTGTTACATTAAAATAAATATTTGCATATCAAAATATACCATGAGTCAAGTTCAAAGACAACAAGAAATAAAAAAATAAATGATTTACAATTATTTTACAAAGGATTACTATATACAATGTATAAAAACTTTTAAAAGAAAAACTAGACTTTAAAATGAACATAAACCCTACAGAAAAGTGAGTTAGAAATATGAAGAGACAGTTAAACAGGCACGTTGCTCCTACCCATATAAATATATGCTCAGCATCATTCAAACAGGACAGATGCAAATTGAAACTACACTGAGATACAGTTGCTCACACATTGGACTGGAAAATCAGAAGTTTAGCACAGCAATTTGGTGGCACTGTGAATAAACAGGCAGTGTCATTACTTATGTTAGGATTACAAAATGGTAAAATAACTATGAAGAAGATAAAAGAAATATCTAACATAATTGAAAATATATTCACCCTTTGAGTTAGCAAGTCTAGACCTAATGAAAGCATCCCAAAGTTTTAAGAGAAAAATTACAAAACTACAAGCATACATTGACTTATACTACCATTATCTTTAATGTCTCCTATAGGCTCCAAGTATTTGGATGTTTTGTCCCCAGTTGGTGACTGTGTTTTGGAGGTCTTAGAAAAAATGGTTATGCTGGAGGAAGCATGTCACTGGGGCAGGCTTAGAGAATTCTTAAGCCTTACTGGATTTCAAGTCACTCTTTTATTTCCTGTGCCTATTTAAAGATGTGCGAGCTTAGCTTCCACTCCTCCTCCAGCCACCTGGGCAGCCATGCCTCCCCTCCATGGTGGGCTTTTGCCCCTTTAGAGCCATAAGCTCAGATAAACTCTTCCTTTTATAAGTTCCCTTGGTCATGGTGTTTCTATCACAGCAACAGAAAAGTGACTAATACAAAATGCTACACAACTATACATGCTTCTAAGAAACAATATTCCATTTGTAAAGCTACTAAAAGAGCTTCTAGAAGATACTTCTAGGTATCACTTTCATCAGGTGACTGAAGAGAAGCATTATCATTAGGGACATAATTCCTCCACAGGTGAGGGCAGCAATTCAAATTAGTGTTTCTGAAGGGTCAACTCATCTTCACATCTCTCCAGAAGGTCATCTCAAGCTTTTAATGAGCTCAAATTTATCTGAAAAATCCTGCTTCCTCCCCTTCCCCTCTAGATGTGGTGACCCCCAAAAATACAATCAGTACATTTTCTGCTTTCCCGGTGACTCAACTTGAAAATGATCAAGGGTAGTTTAGAAATCCCAACTTGTGTGGGATTTTGGAGCTCTAGTGCTTCCCTTCACATGGCAATTTATTACTGAACTGTAGGTGGTTCCATTACAGTATGACACTTAACACAAAACAGATACCAGTACTGTGCTGAGTGCCATAATACAGAATGAGAATGTAAAGCTGCTACAGTTTATGAGCTGTTCAAGAAATATGAAGGGGAAAATAGTAATGACAATAGTTTGTATTGATCTGGACATGATAGAGCATGTTGTGCCTAATCCCAGCACTTCAGAAGTTAAAGCCGGAAAACGAAAAGTTCAAAAGCTGAAGACCAGCATGTCCTCACACATAGCAGGACTGTGAAAGAAAGAAAGAAAGAAAGAAAGAAAGAAAGAAAGAAAGAAAGAAAGAAAGAAAGAAAGAAAGAAAGAAAGAAAGAGAAAAAGGGAGGGAGGGAAGGAAGGAAGGAAGGAAGGAAGGAAGGAAGGAAGGAAGGAAGGAAGGAAGGAAGGGCCACATTGAATAGTTTAAATTTACCTTGCTCGCTCAATGAGACAGTCTATAAACAAGTGTGATTAATTAGCAATTAAAACTATGAAAGTCTTGATAATATACAAAGAAGCAGTTATCTTCTTAGGAAAACTAAGGAATAAGCTCTGAATTTGAACTTCAGATTACAGGCTAAATTTGTAGATATTAAGGGAAAATCCAGACCATTAAGGGAAAGAATGAGACTCTAGCACATGAATCATGTATATTTAGGATGACACTACTGAAATTCCTCTAGACTGACTGAACTGCCAGGAGTGTCCCACAGCTCTCTAAGACAGGACAACAAGCCTTTTTCGTAAAGAAGTTTGGGGAGTTTTTCTATACAAGGCCTTCCTTGAAATCTCTTCTGGTATAAGATAATATGATGAATGACAAATGGAATTATATCTTTATAGCTTTGGAGACCTACAGACCCCACCATCAGAGTCCAGCAAGTATTACATCAGTGTATTATTCATGTGAGTAAATCTTGTGGGAGGTTTTAATTAGGGGTAACAAAACATAACATAGAGTGGGAAGAAAAGATAAGTGCATCCTTTCTCAGGATATAGAATATAACTCCTTGTCAAAGACCTAAGATGGTTATAGCAATATGCTACTAGGATGGCTCCAAATCATAGAAACTTGCTGTCACTAAGTGAAATAGAAACACCATAATTACACAGCAGATGGTACAAATAGTATTTAAAACTAACAGAAGTGGGTGAGCAAGAATGCTACCAAATGAATATAACATGTAAGGAGAGAACGCTCATAATATTTACCAAAACCACAAGGAATGTGCTGCTGTGAGGAGAACCACATCCCTTTAAAGTTCAGTGAGGCTCTTTGCCAGGCTAGTGGTAATAAAAACGGCATTACAGAGCAGGGCCAAATAATAGCAGTGTTCATGGCAAATCTCAAAACTGTAGAGTAGAAGCTGAAGGAAGCCGTACAAGTTAGATGGCCGTCGTTATTAGAAGGGCGAGATCTGAAGGTGATCCTGGGAACACTGACTAGTTGAAACTTATGGGAATGATGAGGAGAGGTGCTGTCTCTCATGAAAAACTAAAATGATATATTCAAGCTTTAAATTGAAAATAATCCAGGAAGATCACAAGTATGAGGATAGATGTGCCAATAAAATCATGATGTCCCTTTTGCCAGTGTTTGGCCTCCTGTTCCATGATTTAAAAACGTAAGACACCACGACCACTGCACATGGTCACACACCTCATGCTCTTTCCTAAAGTGTCCTGCAATCATTTGCTTTGGTAGCTATGCATAAGCAAAAGGGAATTCCCAAGAATTTTAAAGAATATTTAGCCTTTTCTCTGAACTTTTCATTTCAAAGGCTGATAAGAGGAAATAGAGAGATTGCTCAGTGGTTAAGAACACTGGTGGTTCAAATCCCAGCACCCACATGGCCACTAAAAACTGTCTAACTCTATTTCCAAAGAATCCAACATCTTCTGTCTTCAACAAGCACTGCACTACATACGTGCAGGCATAATGCTCATACAGGTTAAATAAAAGTAAATTTTAACAAAAATTGACAAAAGCAGATGTTTTACAAAACAGGAAACAGAGATATCAGATTATGATATTGTAATTAAAATCAAAGTGTGTGCTATCATTATACCTGTATTAGAATAGAAGCAATAAATAAAATAGCAATACTATATGCTGATAGATATGTAGAAATAATGTAATATAAGCTGCTATATTAGAAAATAGTTTTGACAGTATCTTAGAAAACTAAACACTATATTGTCATAGGATTATATCTACTGCACTCTTGTATAATTTTCACGGCAAAACTGAAACTGATATCCAGGCAAGAACTTTATACAAATACTTATAATATTTTACTCATAATAGGCAAAATCTGAAAGGAATTCATGTAAACTTCAGCTTAATTAAACAGATTATGTCATATTTATATCATGGAACACTACTAAACAATAGAGAGGGAGAATAAATTGATACAAGAAGCAATGTGTATACATTGTCAGGAAATTATGTTGGATTAAAGCAAACAGGAAAATTTCAAAGTTTATATATATATTTCCACTTATATATCATTATTAAAAAGGCAAATTGCATAAATGAAGATCCACTGGTTTACAGAGGCTTGGAGCTATAATATAGCAGTGGAAAGAAAAGTAATGTTTCTACAAAAAGGAATACTATAGGAATGAAAATGGCTTAGTTCTTTTTTATTAGATTAAAAAATGTGTATGTGTGTACCTTTGTGCAAGTGAACATGAATGCAGGTACCTGCAGACACAGAAGAGAGCATTGGAGTCCCTGGCACTGGAGTTAAAGGTGGTTGGGAGACAACTCAACATGAATGCTGGGTACCAAACTCAGATCTGCCTCAAGTGCAGTATGTGTTCTTAACCACTAACCCATCACTCTACCTCCAAAATGTTATATTCCTTGTATCAATCTAAGTCCATATCTTGGTTATTACATTTGCTATTATTTTGGGTGAAATCATTTTTTCAGAACACTGAGTAAAAGCCACATAGGACTTTTTTTAACTTATTAAAATTGTACAGGTCTGAAATTATCTTGATTTAAAACATTTACTAAAAAAAATTGTCTTATTCTGTGAAGCAAACATCCCTGCAAATGCCCTTGTATTTAAGGTCTGGGAGTTGCTTGGTGGCTTATGACCATTCCTCAAGGGAAAATCACAACACAGACTTAAGGACCCTACAGCAAGTCACACATTAAGCAGAGAATCACATGACTTTTGAAATCTACAGCCATCCATCTTGCCACCATATCATACCCGGACCAAATAAAAACAGTTCCTAATGATGGCATATTAGGCATATGCATACCATGAAGTACTACTCACCGTGTGCAAAAAAAAAAAAAAGTATGAATCCACAAAACAATACTGATGAGTCTTGAATTTTTATGTGAAAAACAAGAAGACAAACGCAAATATATTTTTAAAATGCATTTATATTATTGATCTTTACCTGACCAGTTAGCTCAACTGGTTAGAGTATGGTGTTAAAAATGCATTTATAGGAAGTTCTATTGAAGAAAATGTTATAATGTCACAACCAGTATTAGTAAATATTTTGGGTTGGGGGTGCTGGTAAGCTGATCTTCAGGAGACATGAGGCGATTACCAGAATGAAGGAAATATGTTCTGTTTTGCTGTGAAAGTAGCTACTGGGTTTTTGCATTTGTCCAGACTCATTCATTAAATTGCACAGAAAAAAAAGTGTTAACTCTGCATGCAATAAAAATATGTAATACTAAAAGACTAAGAAATCAACCTTGAATAATGTACAATGAGAAAACATGGAATTTAGGTGTTACCTTCTACCTCTAAAATTTTATTCCCTACACCCTTGCTCAACTGCACTATAGCTTCAAGGAAAGCCCTGACAGTATAAGAAAAGGCATACAGGACTCTCACTGCATGATGTTGCCAGGTCAGTGAATCTGACTTCTGAGTATCCACTGCATCAATGGAAAATGGAGAGCTGTGTTAAATTGATATGATGACATGGCCTTAGAAATATCTTTTATATTACCAGTGGATGCTAATGATACAGCACATCCCATGAAGGATTCTTTCCAGAATTTGAATGGGAATATAATGCAAAATTTAAATCTTGAACTCATTTAAGATAAAATTATCAATTTCAGCAAAAATGGAAAAGGGGAGAGGAGAAAAAAGCATTTACCAGATACATGATTAAACATAAATGCTGACTAAATATGTGATGATACTTATAAATTATTGTTTATTTTGTTATGGGTCACATTGTATCACCTCAAAATTCTTAAAGTCTGAATCCTCAGAACATCAAAATGTGATATTATTTACAATAATAAAATAATAATAATAATAATAATAATAATAATAATAATAATATGATCTTCATGGGTGTACTTATTTAAGAGGAAGTCATTCCAAATGGATCCCTAGCCTAAACATGTTTGTGGATTGATGTATGGACTGTCATGTGAAGAAAGAGAGGCAGAGGAAAAGGAAAGACAGGGCCACAAGACTCAGCAATAATGCTTGTTCTCGACCTGAGGAAATTAGTTTGGTGCAAAGCCTTCCTTCACAGCCCTCAAAAGGAGCCATTGGTGTATTATAATAGATTTTGCATTTCTAAACCCCAAACTCTTAGGTCAATAGTTTGTATCCCTAGCAAACTTCTACAAAGATGAAGTGTGAAACTTTCTGAAGAAAAATAAAAAATGTTGAGCCAAAATTTATCGAAGAAAGACGTAGGCAATGAAAAACTACCCATCACTCATCACCAAGAAGATAAAAATTAAAACCTTACACCTGTTAGCAGTAGTATTATCAGAAAACAAAAGATAACACATATCCATGATGCAGTTGAGAAAATGGTAGCATTGTCAGTGTTAATAGCAACTAAAATTCTTCTGCCATTATGAAAAACAATATGTAGACTCATCAAAGAATAGAAATAGAGCTGATATATGTTCAGTCAACAATTTTGCTACTAGATATATCAAAGGACAATAAATAAAAGAGATTTGTGTCATCCAGGATCATTATAGAACTATGCACAAAAGAATGACATAGAATCAACCTGAGAATCCATCCACACACATACATGATCCATAGGCATGAGGGATTGTAACTGAGCCAGGAAGAAAGAGAAAGGCCATAATTTGCTACAACACAAGAGAACTGAGAGAACATTATGATAAGTGAATTGGTTGCTGAAAGACAAATACCACATGACCTCACTTGTATGTAGAGTTTATAAGTACGACCCATAAAAACAGAGTGCTACAGAGGACAGCAGAAGCTGGAGGGTGGGGAAGTTTGTAGAGACACCAGTCAAGGAACACAGAATTTCAAATTGTTCAAAAGATGGTTACAGCATAGTGACTATAGCTAACGGCAGTGGATCTATGCCTTGAAATTCTATGCCAGTGGAGTTTGAGTGTTCTCACTAGGAAAATAGATATTCTGTGTTTTGTAGAAACATTAGGAGTCTGCATTGTGGAAACAGACTGTGTCTTAGCCAGAGTACTAGTAGGGAAATCAATTAGGATTTATAATAGTATATGCTAGAAAGAACACTTTCTAAAATAGACAACAAATAAATTTTCATCCAGCTGTATTGAGTTAATTAATTTAATACAGATTATGTTTTGTAATTTACAAAGAATAAAAACACAACTATTTCTAAATCTTATAAAGACAACACTGGACTGGGAAAGTAGCTGAATGGTAGACTGTCACCCTGGAACTCAGAAACTCTGGAGATCCATTTGTGGTACCACAAAAATGAACTCAAATATTTATAAATTACATATATAAAATAACTTTGGATCCAGGAAAAATAATTAATAGAAACTAAGTGCTATTTAGAATTAAGAGATTAATATAAATTATTATATATGATACAGTAATAACATGAGCTGAGCATTCAACTAAATTTGAAATTTTTTAAAGAATAAACAAAAGAAATAAACATAGGCCAAACTGGCAGAAATCTGATTAGAGAACAAAAATAACAGCCTTAAACATTAGAGAAAATTAGTAGAGCCAAACTCTACTTTCTGAAAGCATTGAAATTATTGACAATCATCTGGCAAAACCAAACAAGAAAAACTATAAAATGCAAATGAACTACATATATTCTTAGAAAAAAGGAATAGAAGAAACTAATTTTGAAAATAGATAAAATTTAGAAATTCTCAAAAATGAAGAGAGTTTATAAACAGTGAACAGCAAATATAGGCCTTGGAATGGTAAGTAAGTCTTGAAGAAAGTAAGGCAGTTAAAATCTCCCAAATCACCAAAACATCAGCCAATTGGTTTTTAGCTCCCACCATGACTTCAAGCACTAAACCAGTTCCTACTTTATTAAAAGAGTAAAGAGGGTATATTTGCCCAATGAGATATCAACAGCATTAGAAGGATATAATAAGAAAACATCTTTGGTACTGGAGTAAAATTGACAAATTGTGTATCTGCCTATATAGAAAACTCCAGGCCAGACTCCTATATACAGTGCTGCCAAAGATCATGTGGGGATGACCTGACCAAGGAAGTGAAAGATCACTATAAGGAAAGCTGTAAGTCCTTGAAAAAGGAAAATAAAGAAGTTACTAGAGGACAGAAGACCTTCTATGCTCTTGGAGTAGCAGAATAAATATTGTGAAAAGGAATATATTGCCAAAAATAATCTTGAAATTTGATGCAATTCCCATAGGAATTCTAACGCCATTCTTTACAGAACTAGAAAAAGACAATCCAAGAATTCATATGGTAACACACCACACACACACACACACACACACACACACACACACACACCACAACACAAATAGGCATAGCAATCATAAGGAGAAGGAACACAGCTGGAGGCTTCACAACACTTTAATTCAAATTCTCTTATAGAGTTATAGTCACAAAGACAGCCTGGTACTGGCATTACAATGGACAGGTGGAGCAATGGACCAGAATAGTGGAAATCAACCAACAAGGCTATGGCCATGTAATTTTTAACATGTGTCAAAAGTATGCAATGAATAAAAGACAGGTTTTTCAATGAATTGTGCTGGAAAAACTTGATATCTGCCTACAGATAAATGAAGTTAGATCTTATCTTTCAATCTTGTACAAAAATCACTTCAAAGTAAATTAAAGGCCTTATTTTAAAACCTGAAATGCTGAAACTGACAGAAGAAAACACAGAGAATGCACTTTAAGCTATATGCACATGCAAGACCCTTCAAACAGAACTCTAATAGCATATGAAATAGACCCCCAAATCAACAAATAGGACATGAAAAGAAAACAAATAAGACCTGAAATTAAAAGCTTTCTGAGGAACAAAAGAAACTATCAGATTGGGCTGGAGAGATGACTCAGTGGTTAAGAGCACTGGCTGCTCTTGCAGAGAACGTGGCTTCAGCTCCCAGCAACTAAATGAAGGCTAACAACCATCCATGACTGGAGTTCCAGGTGATCTAAGGCCCTCTTCTCTCCTCCTCCGATGTTGTACAACATGGACACCTTACATAAATGCAGGCAAAACACTCATATCCATAAAATTTTTAAAAATAATAGTATAAAAATTTTTAAAAAATAAAGAAAAAGAAACTGTCAGCAGAACAAACAGACCACAGAATAGGAGAAAATCATTAACAGTTTTATTTGAGACAGAGACCTAATATCCACAATATAAAAATTATTGCAAAAGTTAAGCACCAAAGTCCAAAACTTACAACCAACAAATGGTCTAATGAAATACTTTGAAAAAAAAATAAAGCAGCACAAATAATCAGTAAATATTTTGTAAAGTGTTCAGCATCCTCAGTCATCAGAGAAATGAAAACTAAGACTGCTTTTAGATAACACCACACACAAGTCAGAAAGGTTGCCAACAAGTAATATCACAGCAAGTGGCAAGAATGTGGGGAAAGAGGCACTTCTGGTGAGTACAAATTAATTCAGTCATTACAGAAGTCAGTATGAATGTTTGCCAAAAAATTAAAAATAGAACTTCCATGTGACCCAGATAGTCTACACCTGGGTATATATTCAAATTATTCCACATCCTACCACAAACATACTTGTATATCCATAGATATTGTCTCTCTATTTCCAAGAGTGATCTAAGCCTCTGAGACAAGCTATATGTGCTATGAATGACAGACCTGAGAAGTAGATCTGCCCAAGCCCTTTGTAGACCAGAAGAGTATGAGTAAATCCCAGATGTCCAACCTTGAACTACTTTGCTGGACTTTGGTTTTGATTAAGTGTGTCTAATTCTTTCCTTTAGAAATAAGACAGTACTTAACTTGTCTGGGATTTTACAGGAGTCCACAGCTAAGAGGGTTTTAAAAGAGACTTTAAACATTTAAAAGTGTTTGAAAATTTTTAAACACTGTGGGCTTTTAAATTTGTGTTGTTTATGTTATAATAGTAATATTAATATGAGATATTGGGGATAAGAAATGGAAAGATTATGGTGTAAAGTGATGTTTGTTTGTCAAGTTGACAAAGGGTCAATTATGCTATATAGCTTCAGTTTTCAACTTGACACACCTGGGTAGAAGGAAACTCAGTTGAGGAACTGCTTTCATTGGATTGGCCTGTGGCCATGTTTGTGGAGGCAGTTCTTGATTTGTGAGTGATGTGGGAGGACCAGCCCACTGCAATTGGGGCCACCCCAGACAGGTGATTATTGTATAAGAAAGTAGACTGAGCACAGGCCAAGGGAGCAAACCAATAAGGAGCACTCCTCCATGGTCTGTGCTTTAAGTTTCTGCCCTGAGCTCCTGCCCTGGCTTCCCTCCATGATGAACTATAAGCTGAAGGTGGAATAAACCCTTGCTTCCTCAAGTTAGTTTTGGACAGTGTTTTTTATCACAGCAATCAAAAGTAATTAAAACAGAAATCAATCTCAGACAAAGATTGCATATTCTCTATCATACAAGGATCTTATTGTATACACAGATGTATGTAAATGGATGTAAATGTGAGTAAAATCTAAAAACAAACTAGAAGTGGGTTAAAGAGAGAGTAAAAAGAGACATTGTGGAAGGGAGTGGGTAAAAACTATATGTGATAAATAAGTAGGAAGGAGACTGGGGGTGACTCAGAAGGACAAGGTGCCATGCATAGGAGAGGAGAGGGGAAAGAAAAATCTACTAATACACACTTTATTTGAAAATATCAGAACGGTATCTAACACTTTGAATGCTAATATAAAAACAAAAGTATAAAAAGAGGAGAAAAGAGAGATGAGTTATTAGATGATATTTGGGGGAATGGGCTCATTATATGGAGGGAAAATTACTAGAATCACATAAGGGTGCACTCTATGGAGAAAATATCTGAATGTGAAAAATGCAACAAACAGAAAATGAGTAACAGAGGAGACCACATGCAGAAGGTGGCAGTTTCTTTTATTAGCCAAGACACCAGGCAAGTGTCACATACTACTCAGTGAAGGTGTGGATCTTGGGACAAACCCTTAGAAAGCCAATCTTTTTGAAGTGGTGAACCAAATCACTTACTTCTCTTATTTACTCATTTTTGATCTATGAGGGTGGGTCAGAACTGTGGAAATAGTGTTTCTTGTCTTAAGCTTGTTTATAATGTAAACAAGGTCACTGAGCCATGTGCTTCTCTTGTGACTTGAACATATAACCTTAATCTCTCAAGATACTTCCTTGCCCTCCACCCAAGATAGAGGATAAATGTGTATATGTATGTTTTTATATATAAGATCATCAAAGTGATGCAGATAGTTTGCAATGTGAGAAATTTATAACACCTGCCTATGTTTTTTTTTGTGTGTATGTATGTGTGCTGGTCTAGATCTAGCAATCAGAGAGGGCAAGAGTCTAAGAGGGGAGTGGGTCTGTCTTCTACTTCCCCATTTCATGCTGGAGATACTGTTTCAATAAAGAATGAGCAATATTTTTGCTGGAGAACACACTTTCAAGAAAGAGCTGAAGAAATGAGTGTCAGCAGTTCAGGTCTACTCTTGGCTTTAAAATGGATGCTGTGTCAAGTCCTTCTTCATTAAGGCATAATTATAATATGGAATAAATGCTGCACATAACTAATAAAAAAATACAGGTTTTCCCTAAATGAGTTAGACAATTTTTCAACTTCTACCTTCTTATTTGAGCTTTAAGTGAATTTTTGTTAATGTACAAACGGTTCATTTTTTGATTAGCATAGTGCTTAATGCACTGAGTCAGCTTATTGTGTGCTATTTTCCTTTGCAGTAAGTGACATACAATTGGTATATATAAAATTGACATAATTAATATCTGTAATTTCATGGGTTTTAAAAAAGTGTGCATTCATATTTCATTACTATTTTCAGTAATAAACATATCTATCGCCTCCAAAAACAGATTAGCATGTTTTGCATTCAGTTTAATAAAACAGTAGATTTTTCAAATCAGCTGAATATATTCTGTACAAAAAAATCCAATATCAAAAGGGAAGTGATTTTCATAAGTAAACAAAACACCAAACAAAAATTTTATAAATAAAACCCTTCCCTCATAATCATTCTACTTTTCTATTCTATAAAAATTAAACAGAAGTAAATATTATGATAATCCTTCTGCTTAGCAATAACCCTCCAGCTGACAATGCATTCTACTGGAATGCTGCATGGCATCTCTTGCCTCCCTCCTCCTCTTTCTCATTCTCTCCTCCAGAGGTTTCAGGAATGTGCAGTTATCCCAACATTCTTCATGTTTATTAATTGTAAATATTGTCACCTACACTAAACTAACATTAAGGTAATAAATTCAACACAAAGCTATATAAAGCAAAGGCCAAGATTAGCAAAGTAATGTAGTTAGCAGATTCCTCTTGGAATCATGTATTTACTCAGAATGTTAGCAGTCAAAATTGACACCCAAACCCCAAGGCTATAGGTGCTCACATTTAATGTAATATGATGGGGAAAAGGGTTTTGTTACTATATAATCATACATAGAATATCATGCATATTTTAAGTATTACTGAATTTAACAAATAAATAACAGGCAATAAAATGTAGGCTGCATATGCAATACTGTATAATTCCAAGTTCCAGCATGGAAGGGAGAGACTGTGGAACAGTAAAGTAATATTATTTGGGACTTTATTTTCCCTGCGTACATCCTCACTGTCACCTCCATTTCTGATTCCCCTTGTGTTTTAGTCAGTTCAGGCAGCTACAACAGAACTGAATAAACAGGGAGATTAAACAATAAACTTCTATTTTTTCCAGATCTGGAGACTGGAGAATCCACAGTGGCAGCAGGTTCAGTATGGTTTGAAGATGGTTATCTTCTCAAGTGACACAGAGAAGAAAGAAGTGAAGACATGGAGAGTGGGAAGAAGGAGAGATGGAAGGAGGGAAGAAAGAAGGGAGGCAGGGAGAGAAGGAAGAGCAAGAAAGAGGGAGAAGGACAGGGAGAGGAAGAGGAAGAAGGAGGTTTCTCATCTATTCTCATAAGGTCACCCACCATGTGATGAAGGCTCTACTCTTCTGACCTAAGGCCCTGCTCTACATACCATTACAGCGAGCTTGGGATTTCAATGTAAGAATTTTAAGAGGACATTGAGACTATTACCATCCTTTGTATAAAATATTTTCCTGTTATCGGATGACTGCCCAGAGCCAGGTCATCCTTTATAGGAGAGAAAATTATAAATTTCAGTCATTTAGACACTGTTAGTGCCCACCTATCAATACGAGATGCCAAACAGTTCATTTACAGAGAGATTTTATAAGGAAGAGAATGGGCCCAGAACCATTACAATTTGGGAAAAGTCACCAGGAATCCTTCTTCCGCTCCCTCTCCTCCTATCCTCATTCTCTCAAAATAAAAATGACCAGAGAGGGAAAATGGAAAAGAATAGAATTTCCCAAGCTAATTGAGCTAAGTTTGTATCCACAAAGAAAAAGATAGGTGAAGTTAGTAGGTAATTTGTGGAATAATAATTCTTTATGCATGGGGGGGGCATGTCCTAGGACACTTCAAGCACAAATGAATAGAATTATATCCTACTTACCGCATTAATACTGCCCCAGACCCTTGGGTAACTTCCTTAAGTTACTAATTTGTTAAGTACCTCTAATCCAGAGATTACAGGAGACTGGAGGTAGGATGTTGAGAGATTTAATAAATTAATTAGTAAATAAGTCATACCTTATGACTATTTAAAAATTATCTTTTCAGATAATAAAATGACAAAAGATAATTTTAAACCTTCCTTTCATTTCTCCAATCCATTCTTTAGTGTGAAATAAGTTGGAACATAATTGTTATTTCACTGATATATAATTTACATATAAAAAGTGAGTATTTGAAAGTATATAGTTTAATATTTTCTGTTATGTTCATAAAGTTTTGAGCAAGCATGCTTATTTAGGAGCATTTCATCATCCCTATAGAAAACCCATATCCATGACCAGCTATTCCCTTTCTCTTCCAGTCAATAAAACTGCTGTGTTCACAAATTTTATAGTCTGGGTATTTCAGATAAATGTAGTGACACAATGAGTGCCATTCTGGGCCTGGCCTCTTTCATAGAGAATGATGTTTTCAAGATTCCTCAGTGGGGTAGAATATATTGAGAAAATAAAAAGAAACTAGGCGCCATGAGTGCTCAGGGGCCCACAGCCCACTTGTTAAAACTTAACAAAAACCAGAACCAGCCTTATCAAAAGGCTGCAGGACAGGCAGGCACCAGTCAAGCTTCACAGATTAAGCCATAAACAAGTTTTACAGACAGAACTCCTGACCACCCTGGGGGCCCGATACCAGGAAATCTTCTGTGCTTCTGAGGCCACCTCCCATTTAGCAATCCCACTTCCCCTCAGCCCCGGCTCTTACCCCATATCTCTGCATACCTTTGAAATTACCGGTGAAATTACTATGTGTGTTTGAAATTAACCAATAACCGCACTTCTGCTTCTGTACCCTGCTTCTGCCTTATAAAAAAACCCCTGAACTCAACCTGGGGCGCGCAAGTCCTCCGAGGAGACTCTGTGCCCGCAGGTACCTGTGTCCTAAATAAACCTCTTGCTGTTGCAACCCAAAGACTGACTTGTCCTCAGTGGTCTCGCTCTTACATTTGGAGGTCCCACCGAGATCAGCCGGTCAGAGGGAACCACCAGGACAACTCCAGTCCCTTTGGGGAGGTGAGTTAGCCGGCCAACCTCAGTGTTGTGTCTTT
>NW_008335967.1:9519870-9527587 GCF_000622305.1 Nannospalax galili | reverse complement strand
CCCCTCAGCCCCGGCCCTTACCCCATATCTCTGCATACCTTTGAAATTACTGGTAAAATTACTATGTGTGTTTGAAATTAACCAATAACCGCGTTTCTGCTTCTGTACCCTGCTTCTGCCTTATAAAAACCCCCTGAACTCAACCTGGGGTGCGCTAGTCCTCCGAGGAGACTTTGTGCCCACAGGTACCTGTGTCCTGAATAAACCTCTTTCTGTTGCAACCCAAAGGCTGTGACTTGTCCTCCGTGGTCTCACTCTTACAATATTAGCACTTTGATCATTTTATGATCAAATAACACAGTATCATATACATATATCAAATTAATTCATTCATTCACCAGTTGATAATTTGTATCTACATTTAGGTTATGATAAATCATGTTGTGATAAATACTGAGTAAATATTTTGTATGTGGACACCTGTTTTCAAGTATTGTGTGAACATACTTAGCAGTAGAATTTCTGGCACATAGAGTAATTCTGTTTAAGAGTCTGAAAAAATATTAAACTGTTTCTTAAGTGTCTGCACCACTTTGTTTTCCCACAAAAATACCTCTTATGTTCATATAGCAACCATATCACAGTGTGAGCTATTTCATTGTGGGTTTTGGTTACATTTCCATAATTAAACATGTTTCCATCTGTTGTTGGCCATTTGTGTATCTTCTTTGGAGACATATCTCCTGAAATGTTTGTGTGCCATTTAAAACTTTTCTTTTTTGTTTTTTTGGGTGTGGATAGCTAGAGATTGAGCCCAAACTACTGCTGGACTTGTAAAGACTCCTTCATGTGTTTTTTTATTAAAATCTAAAACAATTCTTATGTTCAAATATTCTCTTCTCTTGGTTATTGTGGTGGTTTGAATGAGAATGTCTCTGATAGGCTCCAAGAATTTCTCTTTAGTTGGTGGTGCTATTTTGGGAGGTCTTAAAAGGTGTGACCTTGCTAGAGGAAGCACATCACTGGGAGTTGGCTTAGAGATTTCTTAAGCCTTGCCAAATCCCAGTGACTCTCTGCTTCCCTTCCCAGCTTGAAGACGTGATTGTGCTTTCCTTCCTACTCTTTTTCTGGTTGCCTAACCATACCTCCTCACCGTGGTGGACTCTAATCCCTCTGGAATCTGGAACTGCAAGCTCAATAAACCCTTCCTTCTATAAGTTGCTTTGGTCAGTGTTTTTATCACAATAACAGAAAATAACTAACACAGTTATCTTTTTATTTGGTTGATACTTTCATTTGATCTCAAAAATTTGAAACTTTAATGAACTCAAATTCACCCAGTAAAATTGAGTTCATTAAATAGAATTTCTTTATTTATGCTAGATTTCTTTATTTTCTTCTGATTTTGAAGTTATATTTTGAAAATTATTGCCTAACTGAAGGTCACAAACACATAAACATACTCCTACATATTCACAATCTCACACCCAGACATACATATCTTAAGAACGAGGATTAATCCACAGTAATGAGACCTTTCAGTCATCTTTCTAAAAGAAATAGTTCCTCAAAATAATGTGTAAAAGTGGATGATTTAACTGGAGAGGGTATATGGAAAGTTATCAAGAGGAAATGATAAGAAACATAAATAATGCTCAGATGGTATGAAAATCCAGAGGGAAATGTATTAATTCAAATTTTTACTGAAAAATACACATAAAATAAATATAGAAGTGAATTATATAGCTGAAGGCTATATAACAAAGAACAACGCACTGCAGGAGAAACCTCCCTTCAAGCTGTTGGTCAGAGTAGTCAAAAGAATATAAGCTATTGCCACAACCTTTTGTTGCCTCCCAGAACTTAAAGATAAGACCCTATTGCTGAGGACAGGACATACTTTGTACATAAGACTTATAGTAATGGGGCTGGAACTGACCTGGAAATCTCCACTCTGAAGATTGGCTTTCATGGTATCACAGGATACTATGCAAGCTGCCAAGAAAGAAAACTAATCAAAAGTCCTATCTAATTGTAAAATCTAATAAACATCAATGACTGACCCAGCAAACTATTGCTAGTGGTGCAGTAGCAACACTTTTATCTTGGGGGTAATCAGCATCTGTCTAATTGAAATTAAGGCCTGCCAAATGGAAAGGAACTCATGCCTGATACTGTAAACATTAGTCAAGTACATATGGCTGGAGAAGTCATACATCCTAGAGAAAAACCTACATTTGCCACATCCCTAGACAAATGTAATTTCTTACATTATTTTAATATGCATCTTCATATTTACAAACAAGTGTGTCTTTCACCCCTCATCAAAGAAGCTTCTTTTTGAAACAGATAGAGATTATTACTGAGTTCAAACACTGGTCAAACACAAAGAATAAGTGTGTGTAGGATGCTTAACTCTAAGTGAAACAACTTCAGTGCAACCTCTACAAATAGGATGAATGCATCTCTCAACTCTCATCAGAGAAGTTTCCTTATGCAGCGGATGGTGATTAACACAAAAACCCGAAACTGGCCAAGGTGCAGGGAACAAGAGACCTCAGGGTGCTCTACCATGAATAGGATAACTATTTCAAACCTCTGCCTCACAAGGCTCAGGGATCATTGTGTAAGATGAGACAGAAAGATTGTAAGAGCCAAAGAGGGTGAATGACAAGAAAAAAAAGTTTTCCTGACACCTGGTCAGTGACAGCATGCACAAGTCATATGCAAAATCCCATCCTAGACATGGGGAATTAGGCAGGAAATCCCAACCAAACCTAAGGAACTTTATGAAATTATTGGCTGCTGGGAGGGGGAAAGAGTGTCTTACAAGAAAAGACTTTTGGTGGGCCCAATGGATAGACCCACACTGAAGGAAATTTGAGGACATAAATCATACTCTAGGGCCTATATTGTGAACATAAGAGTATATTAAATTGGATAGTGGGCCGTGGGGGTTAGAAACAGATAGGGGAAGGAATCTAAATATTATCAAACTTGTTGTGTAAAAGTAGCAAAAATTCAATAAAAATAAAATGAAAAAAGTCCTTGTCAATAAGCTTTAAAAGATCACAATTATAGAAAGGTGGAAATTTTTCAACATATTTTTATTTAATTTTTGTGCATTTCATACAATATATTTTAATCATATTTAGACCCCTTCCCCTAATCTAACATTCTGTCATATATGCTAAGGCCTATTGAGTCATGTTTGTGTACCTAGGTGTCCCTCAGTGTAAGTCATCCACTGGAACCTATCTAGCCTTACTCCTTAAAAAAATAATCAACCCTCCCTTAGTCAGCAGTGATCAGTTTCCAATAAGACCTTTGCTAAGGTTGGGGCTTCTTTCCCATTTCCCCAGTTCTATGCTGGGTTTTTGTCTGGTTTGAATTTGCATGGGTCATGTGCATGCTGTCACCATTGCTGCAAGTTCATATTAGCAAGTTCCCAAGAGCCTGGAAAACTTTCCTTATGGTCATTAACCACCCCTGGCTTTTCACTCTTTCTCTCACCACTTCTGCACTTATAAAAAGGAGAAAAACATTTAACATTTTTTATATTCACACTTCTAACATAGTGCTATTATTGTGCTTTTAAAAGAAAGTGTGCTTTTTGTTGTTTTATTTTCCATAAATAAGTAAAATTTTAATTGTATATTTTATTCAGTTGTCTAAAACATGTTATTGACTTTATTAAAGCCCACATCATATATTTTGAATACTCTGTTCACATTAGAGTCGCTTCTGTGCATCATAATGTTAAATAAAGCAGCAATAGTCTCACTCAGCGCATCTTCCGGCTTCTAACTCATGTACATATTCTTTTCGGTGCACAGGAAATGTAAGGCTAATTATAATCACACTTTCAAGGGACAGACCACTATCCCTTAATGGCTATTGTCGGCAGAGAGTCCTAACAAGTGTTTTAAAATGACTTTAAATTGTACGAAAGGCTGTGAAATTCTTAAGCAAGATATTTTCACACCAGTTACTGAAGTAGAACAGAAGCTATGTGAGAATATTAATAGTAACCCCCTGACTGGGGATTGGAAACAAGCTTACTCTTCTGATAATAACATATATTACTCGGTCTGACTTTATTTTCTAAGTGTGAGACCTTTGTAAGCATTAAACATGTCTAGCCTCAGTAACTTGCTAACGAACATATTTTCTAAAATAAAAAAACTTTTCTAAACATTCTATTGAGTGTCTCTGATTGGTTAATATTTATACAAAGCCTCATGATATTGCAAAATTACATTTACTTATAAATGTAATGAAATCACTTTATCCATTAAATGCTAATACTTTCCCTTCTCTCACTTGCATATAAATATCATTATAGTTTCCTTCAATTAGGTAATTGGTAGACAACAATAGATGAGAAAGTAGCCTTACATGTAGACTAGACTGATGTCAATGAAATAGAATCCAGTTTCCTGACTAATGTTGTATGAAGAGTTTTAAATTACTCTTTGTTAAAGAAGTGCATTAATGTGGATGCAGGTTTTTACTGATCTATGAGGATTCATAAAGCATCAAGCAGATGCCTCCAATTATTTACCAATCAGTCATCCCTTAACACTTTCTAGTGTATGCTTCTCCCATTGCTCCACTAACACGGTGTTATACAACGTTATCAATGGCTTTTCTAGGGGCCCATTTCTCTTGAATGCTTGAAAAGTAAAAATTGCATATTCCATCATACTTTGTATAACAAGTATCTTCCCATGACACAAGCTAGCTGCCAGTTCTGATAACTCTTTATTCTTTCTTTTTCCTCTCTCTCCACTTTACCAGGTGTTCCTTGCCCCTAACTACAGATATACTTCAAAAAGCCATCCAGACTTTCTTTTTCTTTGTGCATTGATCTTCTCTCTTCTCTGTTCATTACCTTTCAAGAGCCTAAAATCATCATGCAAATGAGTCTTAAAATGGTGCCTCTGACTTCTCCTAATTTATTCCTGGCACTATGAATGAACCTAAAATTGCTAAAAGCATTAGGATACAGGGATCATGAAAGGAGGTCATGAAAAGATGTAGAATTTGGATTCTATATGTAAGAAGAAAATCCAGGAAGACATGAAATAGGACAGTAACTGTTGTTTCATGAAGGTGTTCTATATGCTTGGGATATTTTGCTGTTAGATTCTGTTAGTTGGATTGTTTTTTCAGCACTGTGACAAAATACTTGAAAAAACTTAACTTCAAGAAGGGTATATTATGGTTCAAAGTTTTAAAAGCAGTAGTTCATCATGGCAGAAAGCAGTTCATATTAAAGCAGGTGACAAGCAGTGACTGTGGATGCCTGATAAAGACTTCAGCTTCCATTGCATTTGTGTTTCTTACCGAGGCTAGTCTTCCTCATTAGTTAATCCTTTCCAGTAATAGTCTCAGTCATACCCAGAGATGTATTGTGCCAATCTCCTATGCACTCCAAAAAAGGTGGCAAAGATTAACCACTACAGGTTCTGTGGTAAAGACTGATGCCACAAATCAATCTATTTATCTATCATCTATCATCTATCTGTCTATCATCTATCCATATCTATCTATCTCTATCATTATCTATATATATCTATATATCACCTATGTATCTATGTATCTATTTATGTATGTATGTATGTATGTAACTATCTATCATCTATCATTTCTATCATCTATCTATCTATCTATCTATCTATCTATCTATCTATATCTATCCATCTACCAACTTCCATACTTATGCATTTCTATATTCATTGAAAGTATTTTCCTTCATACATATTCATATGACTTGTAAGATATAGAATTATAAGAAAGATCCCATATAATTTTGTCAACCTTGATGAGTTGAAAAGCACATAAGACATTAAAAAGTGTTATCATGTAAGGAAGAGTGTGGATGTTGCTAAAGGGGAATCCAGATGCTTAACCTAATTTCAATTTTCCTGACTGCTATGGTGACAAATATTAATAAACTCAAGCAGCCTAAATTATAACTATTTTCCTGACAATACAACCACAACACAAAAAGAAAATCTACAGAAAACAGTCAGCAAAAAAGTGTCTAAGCTGCACTCCTATCCTCAGGCCTCTTGGAGTAAGTCTACAGCGCAGCCCTCTGCGCCTTGACTCCCCAAGCCACATTCACCCTTCCATCTCCCCCGCTGTTCACTACTCCCAGTTTGGGACCTGTGCCATTCCTAATCTTGGGGACCCAGACACCTGGGGAAACAATACTGCTACCTGATCCTTCTCACCCGGACCAACTGAGTGCCTTTCTTGGGCCCCAGGAGCACGGCTTCTGGTCCTGGCCCCGCCCTCACCTCTCTCTGAGTCCATGGACCTGCACCACTGGCTAACTCTCCTACCCTGGACTCCTATCCTCAGACCTCTTGGGGTAAGTCTATAGCACAGCCCTCTGCGCCTTGACTCCCAAAGCCACATTCACCCTTCCATCTCCCCTGCTGTTCGCTACTCCTAGTTTGGGACCTGCGCCATCCCTAGACTTGGGGCCCCAGAAACTGGGGGAACCAATACTGCTTCCTGACCCTTCTCATCCAGACCAACTTAGTGCCTTTCTTGGGCCCCAGGGGCACCGCTTCTGGACCTGGCACCGCCCTCATCTCCCTCTACTTCCCTGGTCCTGCAACACCTGCAAGCCTCTTGCTGGGGCTGACAGCTTCATCCTGGGGCTCCCAGGCTTAACTTTCCTCTCCCTGATGCTTTGCATCCAGTACAACCAAGCTACTCAATCCACTCCCTGGGAAATCTTGGGACATCTTCCTACCCCATCTGCCTTTGCATCCCTGCGTGGTGGCCACTGCCAACGTCTCAGGTCAGTCCCACACCCAGGTTCCTGAGGCCAAAACCATTCTTAGAAGATTCCAGACCTAAGGAGAAAGTCTGAAAACTTCTGACCCACATTGGAATTGGGCCACCGCGGAACTCCTAAAAACAAAATCAATCCGGCCATGACAATATAAAATCAAAAGAGAGACCCAGAAGCTTAGACAAACCAGCTCTTCATACCCAAAAAGTAAACCACAAAGACACATAAAGTTCAAAAAAAGAAGCAGAACTAAACTTGAAGGCCCGAGTATCACACAAGAGTCAGAAACTACAAAAGAAATTCACATATCAAAATCACAGAGAAAAAATAATAACATGAAAAACCAAAATAACATATCCCCACCAAATACCAGTAATCCTCTAGAGGAGCACAATGAGAACCCCCTAGAGACAATGCAAGACATGGAACTCAAAAGAACAATGATGAATATGATAAAAGAATTCAGTGAATTTAAAGAGCACACAAACAAGGTAATCATAGAGCTGAAGGAAGATAGGGATAAACTTCTGAATGAATTCAGAAAAGAGCTAGAAATATTGAAGAATACTCAGGCGGAAATAAAGAACGAAGTGAAACACTCCATAAACCAATTAGAAAAGACAGGAGTAAGCCTCACCAATAGGATGAACGAAATGGAAAACAGAGTATCAAGACTGGAACATAAAGTGGACAAACTGGACCACTCAAGCAAAGATTATGAAAAATTTAAGAAATCACAAGAATGGAATATGCAGGAATTGAGTGATACCATAAAAAGACCAAACTTGCGAATCATAGGCATACAAGAAGGAGAAGAATCCCAAGACAATGGCATGGACCAGATCTTCAACAGAATCGTGGAAGAACATTTCCAAAACTTAAAGAAAGACATGCCATACAAATACAAGAAGCATACAGAACACAAAACAGACAGGACCAGAACAGAAACTCTCCACGGCACAT
>NW_008335967.1:9517500-9518211 GCF_000622305.1 Nannospalax galili | reverse complement strand
TTGCACTTTCAAGGATAGACACTATCTTAAAGTGAAAGGATGGAAAAAAATATACCAAGAAGATGGTACTAAGAAAAAAGCAGGCATAGCAATCCTAATATCTGACAAAATAGACTTTAAACTGAATCTAACCAGAAAAGACGAAGAGGGCTATTTCATTTAGATCAAAGGAACAATCAATCAAGAAGATATTACAATCATGAACATATATTCACCAAACTCTGGTGCACCCAACTTCATAAAAAAAAAAATACTACAGGACTTCAAGACCCAAATTAACGCCAACTCAAATAGTAGGGGACTTCAATTCGCCACTATCTCCATTAGATAGGTCAACAGGCCAGACTTAACAGAGAGACATCTGAATTAAACAAAACCATATATCAAATGGACTTAAGAGATATCTACCGAGTATTCCACCCAAACACCAAAGGACATACTGTCTACCCAGCATCCCATGGAACTTTCTCCAAAATCGACCATATACTGGTGCACAAAACAAAGCTCAGCAAACACAAAAAGACTGAAATAATTCCATGTGTTCTATCAGACAACAACGCAATAAAGCTTACAGTCACCACCGGAAGAAGCCCTAATCACCACATGAACACATGGAGATTAAACAACACACTCCTGAATGATGAATGGGTCAAAAGAGAAATTAAGAAAGAAATAAAAGTATTCCTGGAATTAAATGAAAAGGACAATACA
>NW_008335967.1:9515621-9515917 GCF_000622305.1 Nannospalax galili | reverse complement strand
AACCTAAGTGTCCCTCAACTGATGAGTGGATAATGAAAATGTCGTTCATTTATACAATGGAGAGTTTTACTCAGCAGTAAAGAAAGATGAAATCATGAAATTTCCAGGTAAAAGGATGGACCTAGAAACTGTTATACTACAGGCTGTCTACCTGACGAGTTTGTATTCAAGCTCAGATGCCGAGGAGCTCAGAAGGTGGGTGACTGTGACCAGTTATAGTCATGTATATAGAGATTAGAAATGCATGTGAAAACGTCTCAATGTCAAGAGCCCTGAAATGAATTTTTCTGTATGAA
>NW_008335967.1:9503058-9515514 GCF_000622305.1 Nannospalax galili | reverse complement strand
AAACCTAAAAATATACAGCCAATTTTGAAAGAGATGTACCCTAGCTCAGAAAAATGTTATTGAATAGGTTAATGCTTTTGTAATGAAATGCTTCTTTTAATTAAAAAATAAATTTAAAAAAAAGTGTCTAACTTCCTTTATGTTACCCCAGTGTCCTACACAAACAGAAACCAGGTTTTTGTTCTACTGACACTGCATTGTTATCACATTAAATTATAGTACTTTTGACTTCTTTATTATCTGAAAGTCCACATTAAGTAAGTCATATTAAGTAAATTAAATTTTCTTGACAATTCTTAGAAATTTTCTTTTTCTGCAAATTAACATATGTTTTTAATTTTCACTACCACCACTACAGGCATTTCATCCTATAACAGAGTTACTATAAGGAGCCTGGGCTATGAATAGGGCCTGTTTATACATCTCCAGCCTATAGCATGCTTACAACTCCTCTCATGATTTCAGCCTCTAACACCATTGTGGTTAAAATCTACTGTGGTTTGGTTAATGTTTCAAAAGTTTTGAGTACCATGCAGAATTTAGAGGTGTGTACTCATGATGCTTTACTGTCCACTAGGAAAAAAATGTTTTTTGATTTAAAAAATTATTAATTAGTTTTTCATTTGTATAATATTTCTTCATAATTATGAGATAAAATCATTTTAGAGCATTTCTCAAATGTTTGTTGTAGGTGCTTATTTTTCTATGTTTCTCTGATGACTACTATAATAGCCAGTCAAGGTGAAGAATTCATTTTAAAGCTACAAGTTCTAGCATCTTCATGACACTAACATGATGACTTGAGTGTCCAGAGCTAGAAGCATGAATACCGAACACGTGCTTGCAAAGCTTCACTCCCTCCAGCGTCTCTGTTGTTTCCTTCAGCCACAGTCACAGCATCTGTCTATACAAGCCGAAATCCTAGCCGTTAACCTTGCTATTTCCCTGTCCCTCAGTATTTTGCTCATTGCCAAACTCTGGTTCTTTTTTCAAGTGGATATTTCCCAAACTAGTCCATTTTTGTGTCCCTCTATTCCCATAACACTAGTGTTATCCAGCCACCAAACTAGAGCCAGTGTAAAGTAAGTAAAACCATAGACTATGAAAAACCAACCTAATTTCTACTCTGTCCCTTCTTACATGTGTTCCACTGGGATACATTTTAAATTTAAGTTCCTAACATATATAACAAGCATAACAGGTCCACAGATTCACTATGCATTAGTCAGCCATACATGCAGTGTACTTCACACAGTATTCTTAGCATGTTCTAGTCTCCCTGAAATGTTGATACTTGCTTTCATTTTATTTCCTACTAACCAGTGTGTTCTCCACACTTGTGGAGAATATGGAGCCAATAGCCATGTGTGACTACTAATCACTTGAAATATGGATGGTATGAAATTATATATCCTTGTAATTATAAAATGCATACCAGCTTCCAAACACTAAGTATGTAAGGAATGTCAAATATCTCACCAGTAATAATTTATATTGTTTATAGGATAAACAGTTAATATTTTTGATATGAGTTAAAATATCTCTTCTTTATTTTTTTACTTTTATTTTAAAAATATTTTACTTATTATTTTTATATTATGTACACTCATGTCCTGCAGTACCCACAGAGGTCAGAAGAAAGCATCAGATCCCCTGGAACTGGAGTTACAGATGATTGTTAACTACTATGTGGGTACTGGGAATTGAACCCAGGTCCTCTTGAAAAGCAGTCAGTGCTCTTAACCACTGAGCCATCTCTCCAGTTCATTATTTAGGTATTATTTAGGTATTAATATATGGAATGGCCATATACTTTTTGAAAGGCCCAAATATTTTTTATGAAGCTGTATGTAAATGTGTAAAACATAATTAAAGGAGTTATAAAAATTGTGGCCAGGGGTGCGGTGTAACATTTTAATGTATTCTAATGGTGATATTTATTCATTTGTTTGTTTATTTATTTAGTGGTTCATGGAATTGAACCCCGGACCTTACACTTAACAGCCAAGGTTTCTACCACTGTCCTGCAGGTTTACTCTGTTAAAATTATAGATCAGCTCCTTCAGGTAAAGAATTCTTAAATGACTTTTAATAAACTTATTCTTTGACAATTTCATATATGCATACAATGCATTCTGGTTATTTTCTCTTCCTAACCCTCCCATATATCCCCTGTTCCTGTCAACACCCTCATCTCCCTATAAGTCCATTTTCTTAGGTTTATTCCTTTTGTCTTGTTTTGTGGCCTACCCAGTTTAACCAAGTTCTTTCTTGTGATCATGAATTCAGAACTATCCATTGGAGCTGGTGGGCTTCCAGTGAGCATACAACCAAAGACAATTAATGCTCCTGACCAAGAATCCATCAGTAGCCCCACCAGTTCAGCAGGGTGAGTCATGCCTGTGAGCCCCTTCCTGATCTGTGATTGTTCCTACAGCTCATTAGTGTCTATCCTCCCCTTCAATTAGTCTTTCTTAATAAATAAGTTAACTCTGATTTTTAAGGAGAGGCACCTATAAACTCTATTTTACTATTTATTATCTATCTACTTATCTTCTACATATCTATCCACCTATCAATCCACCCCCACACAAATCTATCATCTATTGATCATCTATAATCTATCTATCTATCTATCTATCTATCTATCTATCTATCTATCTATCTCTCTCTCTCTCTCTCTCTCTCTCTCTATGGAAGTATCTGTTATTTCTTAAGAATTAGAAGGATCTGGATTGAGTTAACTGAAATTTTACAAAGATATGTAAGGCAAGAAAGAATTGCTTTTTCAATTATTTTAATGTAACATATGGTTTCAAATTATTTGTACCTATAATGCTACAATGAGGTCTTTTAAAGCACTCTTTCTATTTAAAGAAGAAACGTGATAAATACGTCAAAATGATAGTACATTTTCATTTCTCAGGTGATGGTTTTGCGAGTGTTTGGTACATTATTCAATTAGCCTTTAAAATGATTGAATATTCTTACTGATTTTAATAAGTTTTTAATTTTATTTCATGTGCCATTGTTTTATATGAATAAATTTTGGAAAACTTGTTGCTACTTATTTTAGTATAACCAAATCCATTGAGTTTTTTTTTAGAAATTAATTTGTTTTTATTTTATGTATATATGTGTTTTGCCTGCATGTATGTAAGTGTATCCATGTCCTGCAAAGCATGCAGAAATCAGGAGTGCGTGTTGGATCCCCTGGAACTGGAGTTATGGACAGCTGTTAGTTGTTATGTGAATGCTGAGAATCAAATGCAGTCTTCCACAAGAGCAGCCATTGTTCTTAACCACTGTGTCATCTCTCCAGCCCTAGAGTCACTGAGTTTTGACTGGCACATTTTAGGTACTTTAACTAGTGAACTTTGTCCCAACTCATTTTGATTACTATCATAATAGAAATTGTTCTGTCATTTTATATTTTCTCTCTACTGTGATTTCATTTTTATTTTATAGTTCCTAGTCGCCTGATTTTAAGCAGATGTTGCCTATGGATATTACTACATGCATACCACTTTTTACTCATTTATTAAGATTATTTCAGCCAGTATTTATTGATCACTGACTACATACCATTTAATATACTAAGACTTAGGGGAAAAAACATCTTAATATTGTTTGTTTTCCTATCAATGTCATGTGAATAATTAAGTTTTTGCCTCTCTTCATGACAAATTGTTGGCACAATTCCTTCCACACCCTCCTCTTTTACACACAAAAAACTTTCTCAACATTGAAATCACCTAAACGTTTTTTTTTTTTAATTTTCATGCTTATAAAAATATTTGTTATTTGTTTAGACACAAATTGATCATACTTTTTTGATACATTCTCCTTCCCATATTAACTCCCTGTTATGGAAATCAATCCCTTCCTTTCTAAATTTAAACCGTAAGAATTCTTCCAAAGAGCTTCTTCATTCTGCTATATTTTCTGATGTGATAGTGTGCAATTTGCATTCAAACGTTAAAATGCTAGCATAACCAAATACAATATCAAGTTTAAATTCTTTCTTTAAAATGTTTTTGTATTCAGTGTTGCTACTATAAAGACAAACATGCTTTTTATTTTACTTTCCTTATGAGTAGTTTCATTTTTCTATTTCAAAAATCATACTTACAACTTGTCTTCAGTAATCTTAAATGTTGCTGGAATGTATCTGGATGAGGAGTTTTCCTCCTCTAATCTCTCATTTTCAGTCTTAAAATTGTAATTTTTACATCTTTCATTCATTTAAATAAATAATCAGTAATTTTTTTCAGTTATTTTGTTCTTATGTATGCTTTGTTTCTCCTTCTGGAGGAGTACTGCAATTTCTCTTAGCATTTTCCATGTACTTCGGCTGCTTTTGTCCTTGTGTCTATCTCTTTATTCACATTTAATGCCTCTGAGAGACTTCTTAAACCTTATCTTCCAGCTCAGGAAGTCATCATTTAAATACATTCAGTGAGTTCTCATCACTGGCGATAAGTAACCGGAAAATGAAATGGAAAGTAGATGCCATTTTTGATATTAACAAAAGACTGCCAATTGCGTAGAAATTAATCTAGCAAAGCTTGCCTGAAAAGTATATAGAATGTTTCCAAACTTCTATTAAAAGATTCAAAGCAAATTCAAATGAATGGGAAGATCTAATGTGCCTGTGAATACACTGAAATTCGAAAGGTTTTAATTGACCTCAATTTAATTTATAAATTCATTGTTATTCCATCCCACACAACAGCTAAAGGTGGGGAGGGGTTTAAAAAATTAATTGCAAAGTTCATGTGAAAAAATAAATCTCCATGAATCACTAATTTTAAATTGACACTAAGACAAATATAGCACCAAATGATAAGATAATCAGGGTGGCACTGCTCAAGGACAGACTAATTGACCAAAAATAACAGAAAGAGAGGAATTGAAGCAAATTGTTAAGTGATAAAAACTATGCCATATAAATTCAGAGAAATGGTGTACATTTTCATAAATGAGATTACAAACTTGATTTACCATGCAAAGAAAAATAAAATTGGACCTCTGTACACGCTCTTACCAAAAAATAAATCTGAATGGATAAAATATTTAAATTTGAAAGTAAGTCATTCAAGCTGTCTGTAGATAGCTTTTACTGCTACAAGATTAAAAGCTCAAATCTAAACAGAAAAACCAGGGCTAGGGAGGTGGCTCAGTGGGTAAATGTACTTTCTATGTAAGTGCAAGAACTGAGTTTGGATCCTCAGGATGCACATAACATGAGACAAGGTAGCAGGCTTCTGTAATCCCAGGACATCTGTGGAGAGATAAATGAAAGAGACAGGGGAAACCCGACCAGCCTCCTGGAATGGAGCAGCAAACAGGAGAAACTCTGTATCAAAGCATGTAGAAGGTGAGGACTGACATGGGAGGTTGTCCTCTGATCTCCATGTGTCTGTGGCAACTGTGTACCTACACAGAGTCGGGGAGGGGGAGGCTAGTGAGAAAAGCAGCACAAGAAGTCTCTAAAATTTGCATAATTACTCCCCCAAGTTCCTGATCAACTTCTAAACTACTCATGCACAATGAGGCTATGAGGAATTAAAAAAAAAATGTGGGAGGGGGGAGGAAGGGAAGTAAACTTCTAGATGTGGAATATCTACATCTTAAAGTTTTCAGATAAGCCTTTTGAGATACATGGAGAACAAAATGAACAAAAAGTGTTAAAAAAAAAAAAGATAAAATAACTTATGCTGGGGACTGAAGAGATGGCTCAGCGCTTAAGAACACTGGTTGTTCTTGCAGAAGATCCAGGTTTGAATCCCAGCACCCACACGGCAGCTAACAACTGTCCATAACTCCAGTCCCAGGGGATCTGATAGCCTCTTTGACCTCTGAAGGCATTTCATGACACAGATGCACTTACCTTCATACAGGCAATACATGCATACACATAAAATAAATATAATAAATAAAATTTAAAAAAACACTGTTAAAAATGTGTTTATACATTATTAAAATGCTAAAGAATTCAATGAACTCATCAGTGGAAATGATTAATGGTCAAAGGACAGAACATATAGAGAAGCAAAGACAGATAATCAGCATGTGTTGAAGGCTGGTGAAAGCTGGGCTTTTATTTTGAGAAAAGCTTTGTCTCTGGATGATCAGAAAGGCCTGCCTGGCAGAGAAAGCCTAAATCTTTTTACCTTAGGAAAAACCCTTAGTTTCTTTTTCCTTGTGTAGCAGCCATATTATATGATGGACACATGATTCACATCTCTAGATATTTAAGTTCTCATTCAGTGCCTCATACATCACTAATGTCTAAATGATAGAATACGGTAACTGCCCTAACACATGAAGTCTACTGCTAGGTTTTAATCATATGTCTCTAGTTCCTTGGGACAGTCACTCTTCACTCTAAGCCACCATGTAAGACATATGACTATCTTGAGACAGAAAGAACTCATACAAAGACCTCAATCACACAAGATTCTGAGACCACAAGAATAAAACTTCAGAGACAGTCTTCCAACTATTTTTAGGAGACAGTCTTCAACTGTTTTTAGCCCCCATGCATTCAGATCATGTCAGTTGAGGCCTCAGACAATTTGCATAACAGAAATAAGAAATCTCAGCTATGTCTAACTACAGATGTGTAAGCAAAATAATTTATTGTTCTTGTCAAGTTAATAAATTTTACACAGAAATACGTGTAAAAATGTTTTAATGATGATTGTGACAATTATCTATGTATAGTTATCATGGCCATGAACGCTCATGACTTTGGTGGGTTCTAGACAGCATTCTGCACAGACAGAATGCATAACAACTGTAGCCTTTCTTGGTAATTAGGGTTGGTTATTCTTCCCAAAATTTTAACTTCTTTCTTGGTTTATTTGTCTACCAGCTTGAGGTCTGGCTTTAATCCTGTTTACATTACTATCAGCATGTCACATTCATTGGCATTTCTACCCATCTAAGTTCTTGTCTTCTGTGTTAGTTGTTTCTTGAAACTACCACTGAGATCAAAGTTGAGAAAAGTATTGGTATAACAAAAACGTGGAAGTCAAGGGCTGGAGAGATGGCTCAGCAGTTAAGAACTCCCAGCACTCACATGGTGGCCAACAACCATCTGTAACTCCAGTTCTAGGGGATCCAAGGCCCCCTTCTGGCCTCAAGGACATTGCAAGGCATGGGTGCATTTACATATGTGCAAGCAATATATTCATACACATATAATAAACATAAATACATTTTTTAAAGGACATGGAAGTTCATGAAGTCCTGAAAATTGGGCCACATATTTGTATAATTGACTAGTGTTCAGTATACTCTTAGGCTAATCCTAAACTCTCTTTCTGCATCTACTCAGGCTACAGAGTGATGGATCTGATGAAACTCAGCTCAGAAAGGAAACCCTAGGGGCACAGTAACTTGACATGCTATCATCAGGCTACAAAGACTAGAGATCATGGCAGGAATATTTGTTCAAATTAGAGTTGTTCTTTTACAAAGATGTATTGTCTTCCTCTACAATCCAAAGAACTTCTCAGTGACTCACAGTACCTTTCTATTCAGGTAGCTCTATCTTCATTAGATCTGCTGAATCGTAAGTGCCAAATTGCTAGACACTTTAGGCTTGATATTTCATTAATTTGAATATCCTTGAGAGGTCATAAGGTTTATCTCCAAACTTCTGATACCTGTTGCACTAGAATATCTATTATACTTCCCATTTCCTGTTCATCAATTACAATTATCCTTCATTATTCTTGTCTAGTGTTACATTCTATGAATTGTAAAGATGACCAGTATATCCATACTCTGATGCAACATAGAGCAGGATGGTTAGCACATCGCTGGAGAGTAAATATATACTGGAGTTGCTACCGTGTGAATAAAATATTAACTTGATCCTACTATTGATAAGAACTAGCTAAAGAATGTATATAAAGCACCAGTAGTCTGATAACAAATGTAAAAACCTGTATTACTCTATTGTCATTTAACAAAGTGGTAGCCCCAAAAGCAGTTTTTGTAGCAGATGGTACCAGCAGCAGCTGTGCATCTGTGAGTAGGATGGCCACTTGGACAAATTTATAGCAATATACTGTCATATGATAAATCCTACTTCATTTTACAGAGTAAATAAATTATAATTGAATGGGGATGTGATGCAGCACAAAAACCCTATATCCTTTACATATTTGATGCTACTATTGGTACTATTCACAGTATTTCATAATATAGAACTCTGATTTATAATTTCCTTAGGTTAAGAGTGTGGTTTTTATAGCTTCCACTTGGCTCTTGAGACATTAATAGCTTTTATTCCTCCAGCGATAACGTGCGTTCTGCATGCTGATAAGTATTTTCTTTCAACCATGCACATGGGGACCAGGGAAATATCCAAAGGCTAGTTACAAATATACATCAATGCAATGTAAAATGGAATTGGGCCGGATTCACACATCCTCTCATTTAATCAGGGAACCATGATGCTGTTTCAGATCCCATGACATCACTGTCTTCTCTCTAACTGTCTTAGAAAGGCCTGTGTTTTTCCATTCCTCAATGTTCAGTTACCCAGCTCTTTTTGGAAAATAATCAAGGGAATATTTGTTGTATATACTTCAGGTGGCCTTGCAGGATTTTGGTCAAGGTGACAGTGTACTTAACTAATTTGAATTTGGTGACTGACATATGGAAAGTGGATTAAGAATTACAATTTCCCATTTTTGCAGTTTGTATTGGATTTCTTCCCACCATCTCTTCTTTCTCTCTTTCCTTCTTATGGATAGCTGCCCATCTACCTCATGTCAAGGACAGCAGGGACTTCTAGCTCTTACCAGAGATGCTTGAAGGTCAAGGCAACCTCATACCACAAGGTTATTGCATTGTGACACTGCCTCTGCTGCATCTTGCCCTAAGCTACACCATCATCCATGGATACTAAGGAGTTTGATTTAACAGCATTAACTCTGATATCATCTACAGCCTATGAGGTACAGTTATCACCATCCAAATTCCTTAAATATATTCGTGAGCTCATCACTTCCATAATGTTATGTGCTTTGCCGTCTCCGCAATCTTTCTTTTACTTCTTTCTTTTATCTTGTGCTTTTAAAAGAAATTTGTTGATGGGGCTGGAGAGATGGCTCAGCAGTTAAGAACACTGATGGTTCTTGCAGAAGACCCAGATTCGAATCCCAGCACCCACATGGCAGCTAACAACTGTCCGTAAGTCCCAGGGGATCTGAAAGCCTCTTCTGACCTCCGCCGGCATTGCACAATATGGGTACACTTACCTACATGAAGGGCATACACACATACACATAAAAATAAAAATAATAAATAAAAAAAATTTAAATTGTTATTTTTAGTTTTTCATTCTATGCCTGGCATCCAGGAATCTTAATCAGATTGTGGGTCCTCAAATATTACATAGCAAGTTTATTTTCACATTTTAATACTTCTAAAACTCTGCTTTCTCCACACCAAATTCATGCTTACACTGAATTTGTAATGTTCATGCTTCAAGGATCGATCTCAGCATAATAGGCTGAGATAGGCTTTGGCATCATTTCCATAGCATCAATTTCCAAGGCTACGTGAATGCCTCCATTCAATAAGTTTTCCCGTATTCACCCTATTTCAGTTCTTGTGGCATAACCTTGAAGCTCTGCTTTTGCATTTTCTTCTTGAGTGTCTATGTGTAATTACTTTTCAGTTCTGTTAATTCCTCTGTTACATGAGATATTTTCTCATGAAAATGAATTGTATCTCCGCGATCAGGTGGTGCCGAGTCAGAACTCCATCCACTGAGTACAGGCAATGAAATGATGTACATAGAAAATGAAAGAACATGTTATCTTAAGATTCACTCGCCTTAGGTTACCTCACTTAATTTGTGCATTCAAGGTATTCAGACTTCACTCTGTAGTTTACGATACCAACTTGCAAGACAAGATGTGGCTACTTTTTCAGTAGAGGAATGATTGTGTGGTCGGTAACTGACTACTTCCTGTTGGATCTGAGGCCCACTACATGGGAAGGAATATATGTCGGGTACTATAAACCTAGTCAAAAACCAATGGCTCTGGACCTCATAGGCCCTAGGGTACATTTGCTACTGATGTTATGATAAACAGACTTGTAGCTGAGATGACTGCTACATACTTATGTCTGTACCTTTAGACTAGTATTGCTCTAGTCTAGGACAGAGATGCTTCTTTTTGCAGTGGGTGACTCATAACTGTTCAGAGTATTGAAAACAAGTGATTGTTGAGTGCCTAGCCCTAAACAAATCATCTATATCATTAGCTCTAAGGCTCAGGGAATGTCATAGAAAAGGGGATAGAAAGCCTGTAAGAGCTGAAGAATGGAGAGGGGTGTCCTGTAATGTTGACTTCTGGATATGACATGGGTGAGTTAATCATAAACACAGAGTCACTAAGTCTATCTGCTCAAGACCTACCCCCCAAAAAATAAGACGTGAAAGCAGGAGAGAGTCTAGTTTGGAAGGATAAATGCATCAGCAGGAATGAAGGGGGTATGAAAGAGGGTAGGGTATGAATATGTTTATCATATGCTGTATACATATACAAAGTTGTCAAAACTTTAAAAATGTTTAAAAAGAGCTAGGCGTGGTAGCACGTGCCTTTAACCCCAGCACTCACTCATAAAGCAGATCAGGTAAATCTGTGAGATGGAGGCCAGCCGGGAATTCCAGGCAAGCTGGGGATAAAGGGAAACCTTGTCTCAAAAAACAAACATACAAAATGCTTAAGTGGCTGGAGAGGCAGCTCCGGAGTTAAGAGCCCTTGTTGTTCTTTCAGAGTACCTAAATTCAACTCCCAGCACCCTCAGTGGCTCTGGCTCTGTTGCCCTCTTTCAGCCTTAGTGGGTATTACACACGTACCAGTAAACATACAAGTAATCAAAACAGTGTACAAATAAATTGCTTTGGTGAGTGTGGTGGCACATGTCTTTAATCCCAGGTCTCAGAAGGCAGAAGTAGGTGGATCTCTGTGAAATGAAGGCCAGCCTGGTCTCCACAGCAAGTTCTAGGCCAGCTGAGCTGGGGTTGCAGGGAGATCCTGTCTCAGAAGGACAAAACATACTTTAAAAACAGAATAAATATCAATACCATGCCTAGGAACATGGGCTAGATAGGCCACAGACCACAGGGGAGAGCCTAACACTATATTCTGCTAAATAGATATAGTATTGAAGTGACTCCTAATGATTACTGTTATACCCATGATTAATGCATCTTTCAACTCTCAGCAGCAAAGCCTCCTTATGCAGCAGATGGTGATTATCACAGAAACACACAACTGGTCAATGTGCAGAGAATAAGAGACTGCAGAGGGATTATTCCTGAATTGGACACCTATATCAAACTTCTGCCTCCTGAGGCTGAGCGATCATTTTGGAAGAGAGGGCAGAAAGATTGTAAGGGACAGAAGTGGTAGATGACCACAAGGAAATAGAGGTTTTGTTTGTTTGTTTGTTTGTTGTTTGTTTTGTCTTTTTGAGGCAGGGTCTCCCTGTAGTCCCAGCTGACCTGAACTCACTATGTAGTCCTGGCTGACCTTGAACTCAAAAAGATCTGCCTGCCTCTGCTTCCCAAGTGCTGGGCCTAAAGGCGTGTGCCACCACGCCTGGCTTGGAAATAGATTTTTTTTTAAGACAGCTGGTCAGTTACTGATAAAAATTCACAGCAGTGGTGACAGCATGCCTAAAGACCACTTAAGCTCAAGTCAGACAAAATCCCAGTATAGATGTGGGGAAGTAGATAGAAATCCTAACCTTATATATGGTATAAAACTGTCTTCTGACAGACATACAGAGGCTATCTTCCCAAGCTCACCTGCACCACTTGCATTCTTAAGATGTCATAGCTGAGCTTGTGGACTGTTCATTCCCTGTATGGAAGGGAGGGGCAGGGAGAGTCCTGGGACCCCTGATTGAGAGTCCAGTCACACTTCCCAGCTTGTGATTGCTGATTCTGTTTCAATTGCACTTAGCCTGGGGGAGGGGCTAGAACATGTAGCCTGGGGAAGGCTAGGAGAGGAATCACTCATTTTCTGCAACTGTGGGGAAGCCACTAACCACGCTTGAGTACTTTCCTTTTCCAGTGCAGCCTTAGGTGAGGAGCACCCACACTCTCATCCACTGCTCTGTAAGTAAGCCTAATAAACTCACTGGTTTCCAAGACTGCAGTTTTCTGAAATTGTATCTCCGATTGTAGCTGGACCCAAGAGAGGATGGGGCAAATATTTACACACACTCCCAGAAGGAATTTTAATAACACTTACATGAGGGTCTATTGGATGGCTACTGGAAAGGAGAAAGATAGTCTCTTTTAAGGGTGTGATTCTTAGTAGGTTAACCAGACTCCAGTGGATGGATCATCACAAAAGGATATTTGGGGACACAAATTTGACTCCATAGGCAGATTATATATATATATATATA
>NW_008335967.1:9416218-9502991 GCF_000622305.1 Nannospalax galili | reverse complement strand
AAATTAAATTAAAAAAAGAGAAAACCAGATAGGCTTTCCTACTAATATTAACTGTTTGGTATCTCAGTGTACCAATTCTTTCCTGTACTTAAGCACAAGGGTCTCATGATTCTTTACATTCAAGGAACATGAAGGATTTCCCCTTCTTGTTAGGCCCTAAGGCCTATTTTCAGAAAATTCTCATCTGGAGCTAGAACAAATGAGAGTCTCTCTGAAATTGTCCCTGGAAAACTGGTTCTGATTGTTCCTTGCTTTGGTGCTTTGGTGACCCCAATCTTAGCATTTTCGTTTTTCAACATCTATAATGTCATTAATAAAAGAGAGTTCATAAAACTCTTATAATCCTTGCTGACCTCATAATCTTAAAAGATTTTTACTTAGCATATATGATAATGCTTTACTTATCTGTGTTTTAATTCAAAAAAAGAAATATCCTCTTAGTAATTGTGATGTCACTGTTAATCCAGAAGTTTCATTCTCTCTTATCATTAGTACTGAAATCCCCATTGTTATCCCAGCAGTGAGGAATTCAGTTCTAGAATCTGACATTTATAGTTTTCATACTGAGAACACTCCTGTTTTCAACTGTCTTGCTCTAAGAGAACAAGCCTGAAGGCAGAGACATGTCACTATTTATTTAGCTAATGAACTCTTATTGTTTAGGAAAATAAGGAAAAATAGGAATGATTGAAGAGGGAAAAATACAAAAAGAATTGTTACCTTTCTGGCCACTGCTTAGTGCATAGTATGATTGATTGCTCATCCACATGGCACCAAATTTTTTAAGAAGCTAAATAAATTAATATCACTGCCTATTATCTGGGAAAGAAAAAGTAAATAATTTATCTAATCTCTCTTGTTTCACTTTCATCAACATTGCAGTCCACAGACAATTAAATTCCCTTGCACATAGTGGTTTCACATGAATGAGAGGCCCAAGATGAAACCAAGGTGGACTGTGTGTACCATCAACATGAAATAGATAGGAGGTGCCAAGAGATAGATGGCATGAGCTTGAGACAAAGTATCCTGTGCTGTTCCTATAAGAAGTTATAGACATTGCAGAGCATAAGTTTCTAGAAATAAGTAATTAAATTTCAAGAGAGCGATTTAGGCAAATGAAACAGTTACATTTTTTTAATGTCCTTTGTCAGTATTAAATCCGTAATGGCTTATGGTGATAACTGAATTTATATTAATTCTTAATAACTTGTGTGCTTTACTATTTTATATTCAAGTTTTTGCTTAGTAATTTACAATGTACACTATGACTGTCATTTTATTCAGTAGTAGTTTTAAAAGAATAGAAAATTTGGAAATTTTGCTTTGGGTCAGTTTATATTCTTAACAATGTTCTTAATTATATAAATTTTGAGCTTCAAATGTATGAGGAATCATAAGTTTTAACCTTCACTTTATATATAACAGGAAATATAATGCTTTTATTAACCTAACTATATATCTACAGATCTTTCAAAATTTAATATATGACATATGTTATAGCTTAGATGTGTAGGTTAGTATTAATTTTGTAATTAAATGTCTTCTTTTCCAAGTGACTTTATTAAATTATATTAATATTTATACAGAAATTAATTATACCCATTTATGTCAAGGCTCATGGTATTTATCCAGAAATTTCCATTTTTATTATTCAGTTTTAATTAATTTTTGTGCATTTGAGTAAACCTCTCAGGAGTTTTCTGTCAGTTCCATGGTTGATGCATGTTTGCATATCGAATAATATAGAGAATTCATTTGCCACTCACTTCCCAATTTTGTCACCTGTATAAACAAACAAGAAAGATAAATCTGAATAAATGTTTCCCCTTATTTCATAACATTTGCTGTTATAAAATCTTAATTTCATTCATCTGTATTATTAATGTTTCATTATCTTGAGACAGGTATTACATGGTATTAGTTACTTTTCTGTTGCTGTGAGGAAACACCATTACCAAGGCAACTTACTGAAGAGCAGAATATATCTAGGCTCTCTTTCAAAAACTGCAGTCTTAATTGGATAGAGTCTTGACCTGATGGAATACTTCCAATTGTTTCAGGGCAGAGCTAATGGTATCTCTTTAATGGCTTTAATATCTTTAACAATAGTAGCTTCTCCTTCACGATGTGTCTTTGATGGAACACAAAGCTTCCTAGTGTGCCTTTTTCTCCAAATTAGATTTTATAGTTCTTTCTTCTCTACTTATACTTTTCCATTGTACATCTGCATATGCATTATCAGTAATAAACTGAAGATTCAACATTATACTGTCATGAAACTTCCTCTTAAAGGAATTAGAGGAAATTACATTACATTACATTACATTACATTATTATGTAATTTTGCCAGGAGCAAGTTCTTAGGCTACAGGACAAAGGCAGCCATATTCTTTGTCAAAATAACAATGGCTTCTAGCCTAGTTTTTGTTTAAGTCTTTGATGCTCTCTGGAACTTCTTGAGCTGGATCTTTACAGAATACATTACTCTTAGCAATTATCTCTTCCAGGATCATTCTAGAATTGCTTGTTAAGCTCTGTTTACAGCCTCCAACAGCTTTTCTAGTCAAAGTTTCAATGTCATCCACATTCCTCCCAAAACCACATAGTCAGATTCTTCACAGCAACAGCCCACTCTCTTATACCAACATCTGTATTAGTTAGTTTTCTGTTACTGTGAAAAACACCATGACCAAGATAACTTATGGAAGAGTTTATTGTAATTCAAGGGAGATAAGCATCTATCATGACAGAGAGGTATGGCAGCAAGCAACAGACATGGCAGTAGAAGCAGAAAGCTCTGAGTTCCTACCTCCAATGCCACATGTGAAGCAGAGAGAGCAAGTGGGAAAGCCTATGAACTCTCAAAGCTTTCACCAGTGACACACTTCCTTTAGCAAGGCTACACCTCATAAAGATTTCATGATTAGACCATAAACTGAGAACAAGGTGTTCAGTACTTGAGGCTGAGAATGGTATTTCTCATTCAAATCTCCAAAAACTATACAGCCCAGGTTGGCCTCAAAATCATGATTCTCATGCCTTAGCCTCCCAATGCTAGGATTACATGCTACCACATATATACCCCCAATTTTAATTTTATTTATTCGCTGGATAGCATACATAGTTTTGCTCCAGATCTTAGTAAAATCATTTTTTAAAGTCTTAACATTATGAGAAGTTTGTGGAGACAGCTTTGCTACAGGATGATAGTTTATATCATTATTTAGGAATTATTCAAGCCCTGTTTGATCAAAACCTGTTTTATTTCTATTGAAGTAGTATTTAATATTATTGTGTAACTCCCAAACTTTGTCTTATGACTATCTTTGCCTACAATTTACATCACAGATTGCTTCTCCATTCATGAGGACACTGGAAACAGAACCAAATGCAGCAGCTCTTTCCTTCTTTCAAGTATTATATGGATTTCTGATATTCTTCATCCTCTTTCATTTTAAAGGAGGGTTGAGGAAAAGCATTTCAGATTATGCCATATTTGAAGGGACCATGCTCATTCTCAGAACTATCATCTGCATCAATAGTGACTCTGAACAAAGGAATACAATCTAAGGGCTTAAGTTACTAATTAGTGAAGTGATTTTATTTTCTATTCCCCAAACTTGAAGATGTCTGGATAATACCCATTCTCAGTACTCAACCAGGAGATAGAAAGGACAAGGCTTAGTTCTGTAAAGAAATTTGTCTTCACTGGTTGTGGTGGGGCATACCTTCAATCAGGAAGCAGAAGCAGGAGGATCACCATGAGTTCTGAGCCTGGACTACAGAGTGAGTTCCAGGAAAGCCAGGGCTGTATAGTGAGACTTCGTCTTAAATAAAAGTTAGAAATCTGTTGTGTTCAGTAAGCTATTTTCCCATTCATTAAAAGAAAGGCATCATACAAAATGCAATTTTTAGCATGTAATGTTAAAAATGAGTGACTCACTACACCATATTAATGGAGTATATATAAGAGAAAATAATGGCAATCATCTGTATTATAAGAAACTAAAGAATCTAAACTTACTTTCATAGGTTAGAATTGAAAAGAGCATAAGAATAAAGTTTTAAATCACAATAAAATAAGAACTCTGAATTTTTTCTAGGATTTGATCTGTATTATGTGTCTATGAATCCTTCAGATTAATTCTTTAAAATGTAAACCAGTGCCAATATAATGTCATACTGTGAAGTGGGATGCTTTATGTTCATGAAATATAAATGCAGTTCTTCAGCTTAACTTTATACTAATTATTTAGAAACAAGAAGTGTGATGGGAGGGAGTCTAGGTCTCTGTTGTCTTTTGGCTTTATCATTCAGCTAAGCCAGATTTTATCTTCTGCTTGTATACCAGGGTGGCAAGATAGCACCCATTTCTTCAAGTTGTACTGTGAGCTAGAGAGAAAGAGAAAAGAACAAAAGAACAATCTATATTAGTCAAACAAAAATATTCCCAGAGTTACCTATTGTGTCTGAAAGTGTATTTCACCTCCTCCACTAAGTTACAAGGCCACCTCGGTTGGCACAGGAGTCAAAGTAAGTACTTTATTTATAACATTTCCATTCTGAGCCAAAAGAAGTTCTGTAGATTAGCCTTCTTATAAGAAATTAGGTCTATCTAAAGACTCGTTGATTTCAGAATGCTGTATATTTGACGCAAATATTTTTTGGTGACTAGATTTTCAGAGAAATGCTGAATGTCAATACTTACTCATTTTTATTATATTTGAATACTTAATTTTTTCATGCATACCCATTGTAACAAACTATATACTTTATTTCATGAATCATATCATTGTGAATGAAGTCATTATAGGCTAGTAAAAACATTTATGTGCTAAAAAACTGTTTTTTACACATCTCACTTAAAAATATTGATCTATTTTGGATAATATTTTATCTCTGATACATTAGACCCATATTCAAAATCTCTAATTTTTGAGTAGATTATCAATGTGAGTTACAAATGCTAAAAGTAGAATACTGTCTATATATTAACAACGAAATACTATTATGCTTTTCATACCTCTGCTATCTTTAATATCTATTTCCAGCATTTTACAGATAAATTCTTAAGATCCAGAGTAGTCACCTCTTAATGTGAATCATAGGTCCTCTGCATTTCTTAACATCTTTAATGGTAACTAAAAATAGACTGATTGTCAATGACAATTATGTGGAGGGAAAGTAGGAGAATTGAAGATGTGATAGTTGTTCTAATGTTCTGGCTAAATAGTTCTCAGATGCCAATATAGCATACCTTACCTTTCTGAATGAAAATCAAATACTAATTCATACCTAATATAATCCAATATTACAGATTTATATCTAATTTCAAGTCCTATGTGAATTCAATTAGAATTAATTCCATCTCATCTTACACACATTATTGAATTCAATTTTTTTCAAATCTAATTCTGATCCTGTTTATTTGAAGTGATTTGTGTTTTGTAAACACTTAAATGCAAGTATGGTAGGATGATAAATGTATCTCATGAGGTGTAGTTTGAATAAAATGAAATTTTCGCTAATTGTAAAGGAAAATACGTAGAATCTTGAATATAAAATGTTACCCATATCCGTTTTTAGATAAAGAAGTTAGAAAAGCAGATATGTGTACACACAGTTGAGAGAACAATGTAATAGGAATTTGAAAAAGAAATAAAAGAGGATAAGGAGATTGCAAGAGACAAAATGCTTCATAGGATACATGCATAAGTAAATGTATACTTTTAGATGTGACATATGGATCTATAATTATGATATTCTGAAGGAGTGTAATTGGCAAAGTGAACTCACTAATCAACTTTATTTTCTCTAATGCCTCTGGAAATCTTATCTGTAAAGTAATTTTCCTCTCCCTTTGTAAAACCTTGGCTAGACCTTCATAGCTCTCTTGAATAATGAAAAATAATCCTGGTATTTGACTCACTTAAAGTTTTCCATTGTGAAACTTGTAAGTACAGCCAGACTAACAGCAACAACCTCACAAATAAACTGTCTGTACCCCTCTCATTAGTCATGTGCAAAAGGCAGGCTGCAGCAGTAAGACTGAGGCAGATTCTGTTTTCCAATATATCTTTTCCTCCTCAGTCGCAAATTTACATTGTTTTTGACTGGTCTGGGCTCCAGTATGGTAGAAGGAGGAGAAATGAGAAAGCCTGAAAGCCCCCAAATGCTAGCATTACCATTCATGAGTGCTGCCTCACGTAGTGGAAGTCAAATACTACCCTCTTTCCCTTGCTATGGTTCGGCTCCCTGCAAGGTTCCTTTGGGGGAGGGGTCACAACCACGACGACGATGACTCTGGCCTGAATTACTCCCACAGTGGTCTTGAGAACAATATTCTATATCTGTATAAACCTTTCTATTGGAATTCTCTGTGTTTTGGATGGTTTTATGAGACAAAAGTCCAACTAACATGACTCCAGGACACATGAGTGTATTCCAAAACTTCTTCCTGTATTTTGATGCATTTTCAATTAAAATTTATGTTATTTTTCAAAGAAAAGTCTACCATCTCCTTTGTACAAGTTGCCCATCCTGGTAGTCAAGCACTGGGGAATTGAAGTCAGGAGCTCACACTGAGCAGCTCATGCACTCACCTGAAGGAAGCACTGCTAGTGTTCTCAACATTTGTGCCACTGTTTACTTCCTTGCATATACCACTGCAAAAATATCCATTTGCTTCAAGACTGTGAATCTAATGAATGCTTAATTTGTATTTTTTACACATGATATGAAAGTGTTAGCGAAGATTATAATGAGATTTTGTATCCTGATATTATTTTTGCACTCCAACATATATCCACAGGAACACTGCAAGAGTCTCCTAAAATATCTGTAAATAATAGATCTAGCTCCTCTCTCCCTCTAATATTTAAGATTCTGACACATTATGTTTAATGAAACCTATTTAAGATTGCTTTATTTTCAAAAATTGATATTATACCTTTCTAAGCCCAGTTTATATATACAATAAATACTTTCCCTTCAACTATAGTGTTTTGTTCATAATAATGATTTCAGTTATTTTGTGAAAAGTGATGGAATTGTGTTAATTAGAAGTATTAGATTCTTGTTTCAATATGTGTAGATGTAGTCAATACCTTAGATATAAGCACATTTGAAGTTTCTACACACACATATTCCTATCCACCAAGAAAAATTAGAGTACTGGCCCACTGGTAGCAACGTGAGCCCTCATGCCTATGTCTTCCTTTCTAAATATCATTATCACAGACACAAGAAAACCCAAAGATCTGCAATAGAAAAGTAGATGCTAGAGAGCTATGATTTAAAATAACAGGACAAATCTGGAGGATTTCCCTATGTCAGAAAGCAAGCAATAACTTAAAAAATCACAGGGGCATGACAAAAGTCTGAAATAATCAAGTCCAATAAGTCCACAGTAACCAAGTCTGAATCAATCTGAATGTCTAAATCAAGAGTGTTCCCAGAAAACACAGGCTATTAAAAGAAAACCTCATTCCAGGCAAAGGTTATTGACCAGGGAGGATAAGAGGACTCAACAATAGAAGCTGTTGTCATTGGCCTTGGTGGTTCACCATATGTAGACAAGAAGACCCTATTACTGAAAACATCACATATTTTGGTAGCAGAAATGATCAGAAAACTCTCTTCCTGCGGGCTACCTTTTATAGTGCTGGAGGATGCTCTATAGCCTTCTGGGGATAAAGAAATCAGTGGTCTTACCTAGCACTGGACCCTACATATCATAATAATGACATGTCAGGCAAGATGTGCCCACTGTTACAATTGTGGCAAGACTGTTTATTGAAGTAAGTAACTGCCTTCCTGATTGTATTTGAAGCCTGCTCCACAGGAGGTAATTTATACCCAGTATTCTGAATATGGTCAAAATCCATGGATAACAAAGTCATAGGCACTCAAAGAGAACTTATGAATGTTATTCTGCTAAATGGTTATACCATGGAACTGCTTTCTAGATATTTATGTTTAAGCACATTCACAGGTACTTTTTCAGCCTTGATCAGAGAAGCTTCTCGTCACAGTGGATAGTGGTTAATACAGAAACTCATAAGTATTCCAAGTGCTCAGGATAAAGGGCTTTGAGCACACACCCATAGATGAAGCATCAATATCATTTCCCCTCATTTCCAAAGATGCAGGGAACACTGGAAAATGAGGCAGAAAGAATGTAAAAGCCAGAGGGTGGAGAGGAATGCTGAAATGTTCTTTGGACAAGACTTGCTGTTACACATATGATTTCAAAGTAGCTGTGGTCACATGAACGAGATCTACAAAAGACTAAGTCAGTCAAAAATTCCAACATGGACTAGGGAGGGGTTCTGAGGGCTGATGAGGGACTGATGAGAGTCACTTTTGGGGGGCAGGGACAGCCTCTTATTGGTTGCCCGTGCCCCACTGGATGACCCCACACTCACGTGCATGTGATCAACACTAATTGAACTCAGTGGGCTACAGAATAAAAGGACATTAAGATGAAAGAAAGATGCATTGCAGAGGCTGGAGAGAATCTTGGGCAAGTTGGAAGGACAGAGTTGAGGTTGACTAAGATGAAGATATATTGTATACATGCATAAAATTTTCAAAGAATAAAACTTAAAAATCAAGGATGCTGGTAATTCTAACATAACAAATCAAATAAGAATCTAAGAGTCTACACTGATATAAACTTTAAATATAAAGGAGACATATATTAAAGATTTATTCATTTAATGTGACTTTAGGAAGAAATGAGTGGCATAAGCTTCTCCTGGCCTATGATAAACACCAATCACAAGTACCAGTCACTCTGTACTTAGATGCCAGAAAATGCCAACATATTAGAAACTCTGTGAAAAAAATATTTTATGATCCAAGCATGCATTTTCAATTCTAGGTTATTTTTATGGCATATCTTGTGTCTATTTCAGTATAATGCATACTTGTTCCCTATAGAAGCTGCCTTTGACTTGACTTGCCAAAAGGTCCATTATGGGATATTGACTAAATGGTCAGTAAACTGCATAAGGCAGCTTACCTTGACTTAATACCTGAGAGCATATCTGGAAACTACGGATTAATAAGAAAGTTTAGTAAAGAAACTAGAATCTTTTATGTTTCATTGGAGCCTCTAGTCTACCGCATTAATTATCATTAAAGAACGACACTGATAACACTATCTTAAAGTATTATTATACAATACTTATCCCCAATTCAGGAAGTCATCAAGACAATTTTAAGTCATATTTAAGAATAAAAATTTAAGTTATGAAAACAAATTTTAGTTTAAAAATACATATTTAGAATAAGAAACGAGACCTTAAAATTACTGAAACAACAGAAATTGTTGAAACTATGCTTTTAAAAACTAATCCCACAAATAGAATATAAACTAAAAAAAGAGCCCAGTGCTAATTTATTAACAATCAGACACTCTTTAGTAAACTATTCTCTATACAGTCCTGCTATGTATTCTTTGACCAATTCATTATATGACAAAATTTAACAATTTTCTGAAGAAATGATAAAAGAATAATGCAGGTTTTATAGTAACACTATTAATAAACTATATTTTTTATTATTCATGCCTTCATATGGTTTCCTGTATTGCAGTTTATTATTGAAAATATCATGTAAATTGATAGGATTATTTCTAAATTGGGGGAAATCTCTATCATTTATTTTGTATTTAAACAAAATATTATGTTATTTCACTTATTGTTATTAAGAAAATAATCATATATAGTGTTTGAAATAGGTTTACCAAACATTTTATTGATGAGTTCATGTCACTGTGCTTACTGACGGACATAGGTTTGGAGGAATACTCCTTGTACCATCTTTTCCACTGGGACAATTGGCCATCATGTAACTACCTGAAAGTAATCCATACTATCTCCCACAAAATTTACACTGAATACATTCTGAACTAAATTTACTTTTAGGCATATCACAAAATAAGAGTAGAAATAGTTTTCTCAATATGTTACCATTCTAGAAATTTGATTTCAGAAATTTTATATATCCTATGGCCACAAAGACACATTGCTACACCTTTCCCATAGCCACGGAAGGTTCTTCATCACATGAGAAAATTTGTTTTACTTCGGTTTTTGTTTCAGGTGTTTTATGTTGTTGATAATCTTGTCCTGGAAACAGAGAGTAGACCAGACTCTATTATCGGTGAGTTCATCTCTGTTCTTTTCCTTGAGTGTATCTGTTCTCCTCTGAAAGGCAAAGCAAAGCATCAATTCACCTACTCTGTCAATCAGCAAATACTTCTCAAGCTCCCCTCTGTACCAGGCCTGTTCTAGGTCAGGGGAACAGAGCAGAGAACACAATAGGAAATGTCTCTACTTTGGGAAGTCTACATTCTACAGAGAAAAGATGAACAACATTCAGCAAAAAGGAGCAAGTGAACATGGATGATTTGAAGTAACAATAGGTGTTCTTGAAAATATGGAATGGTGTCATGAGAGCAGACAAGTAGAAGAGGGGAGGGGAAGGATTCCATTACAGTGGTTTCCTGTGAACTCTCCAGAGGCCTAGGCAGCAGAACTCATGAACTGATGATGTGAGACTGCTTTCTCTCAACTCCCTTGGCATACCTCCTTCCATCATCCTGCTTCCTACTTTCACATACAGGAATAATCCCAGGCAGCTGGTCACTGGAAAAGCCTGCAGGTTCCAAGTTAAGAACGCATGTTCTTATACTATAGAAGCAAGCCAGCAGAAAGGAGGCTCCAATATCAAGACCAGCTTGGTTTATCCTTGTTTGTTCTGCAACTCATGTGTGTAGTTTTCCATCAAAAGGGTCTTACTGTAAAGTTCTGTTGGTTAACAAAATTCAATGGCAGTTGCCAATATTTTTCCAGGTTCTATAGGCTCTCTCTGGTCAAAAATTCTACAAGAGGGAGTCAATTTCTGGCATTGGACTTTATATTTGCTAGCATATGGTGTCTATTAGGTTCACTGAAGCCCTGTTATAGGGAAAATAGGCGATTAGAGTAACATTTAAACTCTTTTATTATTGTATATGAAATTTTTGAAAGAATCATCTATAGTAGGTTTCCACATGAATCATTCAAAAGGCCATTAATGTTAGTTATCCTTCTTTTTACTCCCCTTCTACAATAACTTCCCATTCTCTACCCAGTTAAACACAACCTATCTGTTATTCCCCTTTACCATTTATATCACTGCATTCTGTCTCCCATGCCATGAACCATTCCCAGTTGTACCACCCTTTATTAGTTTCCTGATCCTTAAGGATTTTCCAATTAAGACAGCTATCTAAAGAGTCAAAGACAGCATTCACTTATGAGTGAGAACCTGTGACATCATATTACTTGCAGGGAAAGTTAATCATCAACTTTTCTCAACTGTGAAGCCTGTTAACTACAATAACACCTGGCTTGGCAAAATATGCCAACTGGTACAATAATTGCACAGATGTTATGGGAGTAACCAATCACCTTCTAATTCAATTTAAGGCCCACATCACAAGATGGAGTCAATATCTGATACTGCTATCAGGGCCCAGAACCCACAGCTAGACAGGTCATAGGCAATAGGTGAGAGCCTACTATTATCACTCTATTAAATAGACATAGAGTATTTAACAGGCTAATAATGAGTTACTGTTATATCCATAGATTAGTGCATATCTCAACACTCACCAGTGAAAGTTCTTCTAGAGGCAGATAGTCACAGAGACACACAACTGGTCAACAGGTGGAGAATAAGACTGCAGTTTGCTCAACCCTAGATGGGACACCTATATTACACCCTCTTTTCCAAGACTCAGGGAACATTGCTGAAGATAGGGAGGAAAGATTAAAAGAGCCAGAGGTGGCAGATGAATATAAGGAAATAGTGTTGTCAGGACACCGTAGTGTAGTTATTCACATGTGTATACAGTACTTAAAACAGCACACACAAGAACTGTGAAAATCCAAACCAGACATTGGCCCAGCAGGGATAAAGAAGGTGGGCAGGAAGTCCCAGGCATAGCTGAGGAACCATTGGCAATGGTTAGATGCTACTAGAGGGAGAGTCATTTTCCTTACTGGTGTGATGCCTGAAAGGCTGAACAGACTCCAAGAATAGACTCACACTCAAAAGCATTTACAAAACAGAATAGACTCAACATTTCTTTATAAAAAAAGACAAATAATAATATAGAACTTAAAGTTGCAGAGGGTTAGTAAGGTGGAGGTGAAAGGGGGAGAGGGTCTGAATATTGTCAAAATATATTGTATGAAATTTTCAAATCAATAAAAAAACATTTTTTTAAACTAACTCATACTCTGGAACACATAATGCAATGGAGGCTTCAAAACTAAACCTCTCTAAATTAAAATGAAACAAACCACAAAACTATTAAGCCATAATTTTCATGAATATCTCTCTCCATACCAATGTATTTAAATGTACACTGAAGATGTACCATTTATTAAACAAATGTTGAATTAAGAATTGTGCCAGAAATTACACACTTTACTTATTTTCATGAATATAATTTACATTCATTATGAGTAATCATATTTAATGCTTTATTACTTTGAATTTAATGATGATAAACATTCTAATGGATATTTAATCAAAACAAATATACCACAGAAAATGCTTTGAAGATAAATGCTATATTAAATAAAGCATATTAACAAAATTATTTATTTTATTCAATAACAAATTGTTGAGAATATAGTTTGTTACCAGTGCTATAAGCTAAATATATACTAAGCTTGACCACATGTACCCTAATGAATTGATAATGTCTCTAATCCAAAAGATAAAAGCAGACATGTGGCAAATTTGAAGTAGTGCATCATATATAAAGGACAATGGTAGCAGAAGGATTAAGTAATTTTATGGATGGATGGTGAGCAGAAGACATTGAAGAGGAGGCTTCCTTAAAGAAGAAATGCTTGAGGTGGAGTTTAATAGATGAGCTGAGTCCATCAAGCATAATAACTATTGCCATTATACTTGGTTACACCCCAGAACTTGATAATAAGACCCTATTACTGAAGACACTATATACCTGAGTTCTAGAACAAAGGGGAATCAAACTCATATTGACCTCAAACCTTCATCTCTACTGGCTTTCACAAGATGGAGTTCATATTTGATATGACTCTATGGCAATATGTTCTCCTCTTAGGATATGCATGTTATCTTTTTCCTTTGCCTGAAAAGTCTCTCCAAATTTTTGAAAAATATATACTGTCTGTCATTCAAGCCCTAGTTTAAAAATCATTGCCTAGGCCAGGCGTGGTGGCACATGCCTCTAGTCCCAGCACTCGGGAGGCAGAGGCAGGCAGATCAATTTGAGTTCAAGGCCAGCCTGGTCTACATAGTGAGTTCAGGTCAGCTGGGACTACAGGGAGATCCTGTCTCAAAAAGACAAAAAAAAAAAAAAAAAAAAAAAAAAAAAAAAATCACTGCTTAGGAGAGCTTTCCTTAAACCTCCAGCCAAAGTGGTCTTGTTCTCACACACCCATCTACTAAACTTCCCATTGCCATTGTGTGTAAAGCTTTCAGCATAGGAAAAATGGAAATATAAAATAAATAACAGTTTTACTACTTTATATAATACATGTCCCCTTGATTTCTTGTCTCTTCATTTTTGCAAATTAGGCTCAGAAAAACATAGAAATTGCTAAGCAACATTGAGTGCAGCGCAGACTCAAAGGAATTGTTAGCTGCCAACATTCCCTTTATTCTCTAATAAACACATTTTGTTCACCAGTATCCAAATGCATATGACTAAAAGAGGATATATTTTCAGAGATATCTGCATTTCATTAACTCAAAGGGATAATCGAGCACAGAATTATCAGGCAGCATGACAAAAGAGTGAAGAATTTTGGAGAGGAGAGAAAAGATGTTTCTACCTGTTTAAGGGATGCTTCATATGCAAATCTTTTCACCCTTGTAGACAGACCTATAGTGGCCTCCAGGGAAATGAACTGGAAAATAAATCTCCAGTCATTTTAGGAAATTTTACATTTCTTTAATTTACCATTTCCTGAAAATGTGGGATTTTCAAGGAACATATATTATTAAACTATTATTCCTTAAAATATTTGGGGGTCTTGAAAGGAAAATTTAATAACTCCCTGAACTCTTGCAGTCAAATACTGTTACTCTATATGCCTTTTGTCTTTTCAGTTTTGATTAAAAATCCCCAAACACCTATTCGCAGAAAATAAAGAAAATGTATCTCTATTTCCAATTCTCTTATCAAGAATACTGTAAAAAAGAGAAATAAAAATTTTGTAAAAATATTTTACTTTTTAAAAATTTTATGTGTATGAGTGTTTTGTCTGCATATATGTAAGTGCACCTGTGTTAGGCAAAACCATGGAGGTCAGAAAAGGACAACAGATCTCCTGTAACTGGAATTAAGGAAGGCTGTTAGCCACCATGTGGGTGTTGGAAGCTAAACTCCAGTCCTCTGTAAGAGCTGCTAGTGCTCTTAACTGGTAAGCCAGATCTCTAGCCTCAATGCCCCCCCCATAGTATCTTATACTACACTTCCTCTTAGAGAAACTTCCCCTCCTTTCTAACTTTAAGAACCATTCTCTTTGACAGATGAAGTGAGAAACAATTGTCCAAAAACTCTTCATTTCCTCGGATTTCAATCTCCTTATTATTAGAAAAAATTCTATGTTTTGTGTATGAGTATTATGCCTCTATGTAGGTAGGTGCACCTATGTGGTGTAATGCTCACAGAGGTCAGAAGAGGGCATCAGATCCCCTGGTACTGGAGTTAGAGATGGTTGTTAGCTGTCATGTTGGTGTTGGGAATAAAACCCAGGTCCTCTACAAGAGTAGTCATGGCTCTTAATTGCTGAGTTATCTCTCCAGCCCCTTAATCTTCTTATTTTTTTTAAACACTTATTTTTTAAATGTATTCATGTTGGAAGCTTTTGCATCTAATCTAACAGATAAATCTCTTTTGTTTATTATTTCATGTCCTTTTACTCATTACTACTGTTTCCTTCACTCCTTCTGCCATTATGAGAAACATGAAGATAAGCCACAATCCCAAAGCAGCTACAGCTTAGAAGTAAGGCTGAGATGGCTTGGATCTTCAACTCTGAGTCAAGGAAATGGCAATAAAAAGATTCAGGATTCCTGTAGCATGACCTTCAGTAGATAAAAATCACTTTTAGTTGACTATATAGAAAATTTTATTTTAATTTCCAAGTGAGTTTTATGTAAGCTAGATTTTCAAGGAATCCTATATCCAAACACATGGTTGGGTCTTACTGCAAGCAGCAATTACAAGAAATTATATGTAGTTTTTGGAAGATACATATTTATATGCTATGTACTATATATATACACAAATACCTGTAATCAGGTATATACTTAGAAAATCATACAACATACATGTTGTGGTTAAAAAGTGTAGGAAAGCTCACTAGTTTTCATCAAATTCTTTAAAACATCTATGACACTCAGAATTATCAAAACAAAACTATACTATATAAAATAATGACTGGATAGTTTTCTTAAAAAATTATTACAATTATTATGGTAAGAAACACATTCTGAGTGTCTCCAAATATTCACCAGCATTTGTGTTTCTCAATAATTTGCTAAAGAAACATGATGAACTTTTCTTTGAGTTTCTGAAATATGTTTTTCCAGAAACTGAAAATTATATCTGACTAGTCCTAACATTTCAAAACCTAGTATGTTCACTCTCCTCCCACAGCTTCTCTTAGGCCTCCATGTTGGTTTTGCTATTGATAAATATCAAGTTCATGATAGTCCTTGCTTCTTTTACTTCCTTCAAATTTAAACTACATCCTTAAAAACTATTTTAAAATTGACTAAATAAGGAGACTGAAGAGACTGCTCAGTGGTAAACCACTTATCTTGTAAGCATGAAGATACAGTTCAGATTTCTAGTGTTCATATACATACCTTGTGGGCATAATGGCCTGTGTGTGATCCTACATCTTGGTGTGGGAATGACTTTTTAAAAATTTTTAAATTTTTATTTTATGTGTGTGAGTTGTTTACCCGAATGTATGTAAAAGCATCTGTGTCATACAATGCCCTCTGAGGCCAGAAGAGGGTGTTGGAGCCCCTGGAACTAGAATCAGAGGAGGCTGTTAGCTGCCATGTGGTTGTTGGGAACCAAACCTATGAGCTCTGCAAAAGCAGTCAGAGTTCTTAAGCACTGAGCCATCTCTCTATACCCAAAATGCTTTTATTAATGGACATAATCTGAACTGATGGCTTTTAATTAGCTCCAGCAAAACCATATGCTCTTGGGTCTGATAACTTGGATATTTCCTTGGCAACTGCAATTTGGCACTCCAACGAAAATGTTAATAAATTAATGAATGAATGTGGATATGCTTGGGAATTAGCATATCAAGGCCCTGAAAAGTGAAATGTATAGTGCCCATCTCCACAGTGGAGGTTGGGAAGAACATGACCTTGGATGAATGGAAACTAGGGATCAAAAAACCTGATGGTCTGAAGATTAAGGGAGGAGCTGAACTTGAACTTGTACTTCCTCAGTGAAGCTGGAGAAACCATTCTCAATAAATTATTGGTGTGGCTTGATTGACAGGGATGGGGGAGTGGGGTGGGGGACAATGCACTGGGACAGTTGCAGTGGCACAGGGTCAGGACACAGACAGCTCCATCTGTACAGGTTGAGGGGACATCCATCAGTACAGTTCTGGGAGACAGAAGGCTCTAATTGTTAGCTAGGGGAAGTAGTGTCCTCCTAATTCTGAGCTGGGGTCCACTCTTAAAAACTTAATTAAAATGTAAATCTATTTGTTCAGGTGAGTATGATGTTGATATACTAATAAACACTGCAACCTCTGGAGTTGGAGACAGGAGTACTCCAGAAGAATTTGGCTAGACAGACTAGCAGAATCACTGAGTTTTAGGTTCAGTCATAAGACTCTGCCTCAATACATGTGGAAAGTAATCAAGGTAGATACTTGATATCAACTTCTGGCCTCCACACACATGTGGACATGTTTATGCACACCCCCACAAACGTGTGCGCACATTACACATATGTACAAATGAAAAAAATAAGCAGGATTAGCTGGGTGTGGTGGTACATGCCTTTAATCCCAGCAGTGGAGAGGCAGAGGCAGGCAGATCTCTGTGAGATTTAGGGCACTCTGGGCAACATAGCAAGTTCCAAGCCAGCTGGAAAAAAAAAAAAAAAAACCTGAAGAAAAAAGAAAAGGAAAACCACAGGAAATTGACATATCAAGATAGGCATAAGACACTTAAGTTTTAAGCTTGAGAAAAGAACTGATGAGAACCTGAAGGCATAAATTGAAGAACCCTATGGAGAAGAAGGAGGAGAAATTAAAATGCACTTTTGGAAAGCCAAGGGGAAAATAATATGAAAAAAAAACAGCTGCTGTTAGAAATTGAAAAGTAAAAGATAAGCAAATTGCTTTTGATAGAGTTTTCTGTAAAGAAGCATACATTAGATATTGCAGGATGATTTTTAGAGATTTAGAATTCACAAAGTGCAAAGTGAAAGAAATTAGGCTATTCATTTAAATTTTAAAAAGATTGATGGGGAGTGGGGAGAACATAGCTACTTGAGATCATAAAATCAAAGCACCAACATTTTTGCAGGGTCTCAAAAACACATAAGTAAGAAATGCCTTGAAATTAAAAAAAAAAGAGAGAATGTCTTTTTGAGTTTAGTAGACTGTGAACTGATGATTGAAGCCTGACAAGTTCCAAAGAAGTGGAGAGAAGAGTTAAAAAGCAAAGTTGGACATTGCTGTTGAAGCATTCTGACTGCAGAAGACAGGATAAGAACAAACACATTTCAGCATCCAGAAAGTATTATCCTATCGTAGTTTTTCCATACACTGACCATCAATAACAAAGTACCAAGAGGTTTCATTGGAGGACCAATTAAGGTATATAAAAGAATGAATTTAAAGGCACAGAACAAAAAAAAAATAGATTTATTTTCACGCTGTTCTTTCTTGAGCTGGACAAATTTCTTTATATTTTTTAATTCAATATTTTTATGAATAGATATTTTATTATGAGGAACAAATAAAGTGAAAGTAAATGCTTTTAAGATAAAATGAATTGCTCCTTTAATTTTTTTAATGTTAATGTTTTGTCAGTGTTTCTCTTGGAAAGGTTTATATTATCCTTAATAGAAAGCATATGATCAGAGTTGGATTTTGAGTTATTTTGGATGTGCTGTTTTCAATAGCATTTTTAAATTTTTTATTGAGCTTTTGTAAGTTCATACAACAGTTCTTAATCAAATTTAGACCCCTCAGCCAATCCATACCACCTCATCCCTCCACCCTACTGCTAAAGATAGGACATACTTCAGATATAGGACTTGGAGCAATGGACTAGGGCAAACATAATGGCTTATTATACCACAGGAGGCAGAGTAATGGCCCCACTAAAAGAGCTCAACACCCTAAACCCTGGAACCTGGGAATGTGTGATGTGATGTGATGTAACATGATGTGTGTGATGTGATGTGATGGCAAAGGGAAGTGAAATTACAGCTCAAACTCACATTGCTAATCAGCTGTGTTTAAATTAAGAACACTCTGGGTAGCATAATATAATCACAAGCATCCTCTAAGTGGAAGAGTCCACATCAGTGTGCTAGGGAACATGAAGGACTTGTCTAGGATTTGTGACTTGGAAAACAGAACAAGATCTCAAACCAAAGAACCCAGACAGCTTCAAGGAGCAGCAAATGAAAAGGAAGGGAATGTCCTCTCTAGCTTCCAGAAAGAATACAGACCCTCTTACACCTTAACTTAATATAAGGGAAATCCTTCTTCCCACTTTCGAAACTGTATAGATTTCTGACTTTCCAACTTCTATAATGGGTGTGCCACTTTAAAGCACCACATTTATGTTAATTTATTAAGAATGGGAAGCACACACAAATTCTCAGCTCAGCATAGGCATTCAGACAGCCCTTGAGTGAATATCAATTGAACTACCACTCTCTACTAAATGTGAAACATTTGCGCATATCTCTTTTCCGATTAGGTATAGGTTTCTTAATAGATAGATATAATTTTCATGTCTGATGGTCCATCAAGGGTCATATTTTGTATCTACTACTATTTACAAAGTTTAATTAATAATATATATTCAGTAATAAGGGGTTTAAGTGTGACTCAAACTAAGCTTTAGAGTCACATCGCATGGATCAAATTGCAACTCCATCCTTACTAATATGATTTTAGAAAATTTAATTTCATTAATTCATCTGTTTTTATTTTATGTGTATGAGTGTTTTGACTGCATGTGTGTAAGGGTACCTGTGTCATGCAATGCCCACAGTGGTCAGAAGAAGGCATCAGGTTTCCTGGAAATGTAGTATTGATGGTTGTTAGCTGGCATGTGGGTTCTGGGAACTGAACCCAGATCTTCTGCAAGAGCAGCTAGTGCTCTTAAACACGGAACCATCTCTCCAGTCCTAGTTTTAGATAGTTTAAAATATTAGAGCCTCTGTTTCCTTATGGGTAAAAAGGAATAGGAATGTTTACAGCTAGGGTACATAGAATTATATATGGAGATGTCGATAGTATATAAATGATTTATTGAGAAAATCTTTCCAAAAAAGGTTTGGATTGTACTACCGAATAAAAAAGGACTGTGTAACAGAATAAACAAATTAGGAAAGGGGATGATTTCAGGAAAAAATTCAAGCATCAGCATGATCCTTCATGTGAGCCTTATGATGTAAATTGTGCCCAAGATTTTCTTGCTACTATAGGAGGGAGGTTGAGCTTTACTCTCTAGGGCAGCCCTTGGAAAAGGCATCTTGGGAGAGAAGTTAACACCCAGATAATTCCTTCTGGCTTTCAGAGCCCACAGGTAGACTACACCCAGTAGTCTTTGGGCAGTCTTCCAAAGAGAGTGTCAGGCACAGATTGTAAGAAACAAAAGAACACAGAAGATAGGGGAAAGCTATTCCAGTCCAGTAAAAGTGACTCTGTGGTTAACTATGTCTGCTACAAGCAACTACATCATAGAAATCTCTTAAGAATTGAATGAACTCATACATCTGGCTTTCAGAATCTCCAAACATGTGTGTGTGTATGTGTGTGTGTGTGTGTGTGTGTGTGCATGTGTGTGTGTGCGTGTGTTAACATGTGCATATGGAAGGAAACCAGAGGTTGATCTAGGGTGTCATTCTTAATTGTTATTCACCTTATTTTTTGACAATGGGCTACTCACTGAACCTAAAGTCTTGCACTGGGCTAGACCAGCTAGCCAATGTGCTCCAGGGATCCTCTAGTCTGCACATCCTGACTCTTAAGCACAAGGCTTACAAGTATACACAACCACACTTAGCCTTCTACATGGGTGTGGAATCTGAACTCAGGTTCTCATGCTTGTACAGCAGGCACTTTACCAACTAAGCTGTCTCTCAAGCCCCTCAAACCTATTTTTAATAGCATGCTATATCTAGTGTTATATTCTGCACACAGAATACTAAAACGTGGAATTCTCTCTTGACATACATAACAAATCCAAGTACAACAAAGAAATCATAGGATAGGTAAGGATACATGAAAGATACCAGGAGTAAACGCAATCAAACCACAAAACAGTTGCAGTTTCTGTTTTCTTATTTGTAGAAGTAGAAACTTGAGACTCACAAGTATTTGATTTCATCTTCAAAAAGAAATCCATTTAAAAACCAACCAGCCAATTAACAAACAAATATTTACTTTATGATAACAAATCCAACAAGAAATGTTAATCTCCCTCTCCTTCCAGTATGTTTAAACATCTCCAGAATAATTGTAATTTTTCTTACAGACCACACCCGAGGCTTTTTCTTTGCTACCTTGAGGCCCTATACTGATATTGCCTTCAGTTCTAGTATTTTATAAAGTTGCAAAGTCATTCACATTTTACAAGATGCTTAGAACAGCCTTGTGACATATATTCCACCACCTTTTATAAGTAGCAGAAAACACTCTGAGATATTAAGTGACTTAGCAAATCTTGCACAGCCTAAAGCTTGTTTCAGTTTCAGAATCCCAAAACTGTAACCTTCACAGTTTACTTTTAATCTGTAGTCATTGAGGTCTACTCAGTATAGGGCCAGTGAGTTCCAGGACAGCTGGGGCTACAGGGAGACCCTGTCTCAACAAGGCCGAAAAAAAAAAAAAAAAAAAAAAATCACAGAATCAGAAAAGAGAAAAATTAGAAGAACTATAGAGGGGCCTGGGGATAGAATTCAACGGTAGAGCACTTGCCTAACCTGTGCAAGATAATGAATTCAATACTCAGCACCGATATACATATAAATATATTTAACTATTCATGTATATTACAATGTAAACATTATACATATTGTAAACAGAAAATCTGTGTTTTGAAACTGAACCTTCAGCAAAGGCTGATCAACTGATTAGAACTTGAGTGACTGTGGAGACATTGTAATGTTGCAGGTCCAAAGCCTAATTAGAATTTATCTTAGGTTATCTTTAGTCCTCTAACTAGCCACTTCTTGCCCACCTCAGTTTCTACCTTAATATCTCATGACTAACAGATAAAAACCCTTTGGGATGTGTTAATTTAAAGCCCTAGTTCCCACCAACCAAAAGTCTGAATGTCATCAGAGAGCATCTGAGACCTGAGATGAGAGTTCTCTTTTGCTGTAGCCACCTACTTAATGTTTCCACAAATGTACTTGAAAAATGTCTTGATTTATGGCTTTTCTTTGTTCTGTTACTACAAAAACTTCATGAAACTGTTTCAACATTGGAACATGGAATTTGAAGTAACCTGAATCTTTGTTCCTGGCCCATGGTAACTCATATTTGGGTCCAGAACAAACAAATTATTTCTTATCCCCTCAAGCAGTAGATGGGAATTAGGATGATAACAGACCACCAAAGTACACAGAATTAGCTCCCACTACCTATGGCACTATGGTACTATGGGACAATGTCCAAATCCAATGAAAGAATAACTTAGAACTCCCACCATTAAGCCCTCATCCCCTCACCCTACTAAGGCCAAAGGTCAGATAGTTAATCTCGTCAATAATAATATGGCCACGGCCCATATTATGGTCAAGATACTTGTTGAGATGTCACACAATCTGTCGATAGGCTCTGACCAACTGCACTGCCCAAAAATCTTTCTGGGAAGCCACCCACTGACAGGCCAGAGGCCCACACTAGAAGCCACACACTGTCCAACTGGCCAAGCTTTCTGAAGTGCTCTGAGCAGCACTTCTGTCTTCACAGCATTGGCCAGAAAGCCAACCACAGACCATATCATAAGAGCAAGCAGGAAAGCACCTGAACCACTTAAAGGGCATTCCCTGCCAGTGTCACTCTAGTACCTTCCACTGACAAAGCCCAATATCCTGTTATTTGTCAACAAAGAACCTTTTATATATTCCAATTCTAAAATCACAATGCAGGCAAAACAGAGTGGACTTGGAGCTGAAGGTCACCAACTAACTGACACAGGGCTTCATGACGTTTCTGGATGGTGAGAATCTGATGGAGAACACCTGTTCTATTGCCTTTATTTTCTCCTTAAAAACAAACACACCCAACTTTAATGGTTACTATACTGAGTGATGGAATGACAGTGCAGTGACTGAGTGGAGGTGTGAGACATGCCATGAGGGTCTGAATGGATATCAGCTTCATTTTGGCTAAATGTGCATCCTTGTACAGTTTATCTCTGTTGTACCTCATTTTCCTCACATGTAAAAAAGGAAGTAATGTAAAAGCAATAAAATATCTGATATATAATTAGAACTTTATTTTTAAATTTTATTATTGTTATTTTATGTATATGCGTGTATTGCCTGCATGTAGGTAAGTGCACCCGTGTCATGCAATGCCTGTGGAGGTCAGAAGAGGCTGTCAGATCCCCTGGGACTAGATTTATGGACAGTTGTTAGTTGCCATGTGGGTGCTGGGATTCAAACCCGGGTCTGCTTTTTGCAAGAACAATTCTTAACCACTGAGCCATCTCTCCAGCTCCATACAATTAGAACTTTAAATATTAGTATATACGTTGATGGAAATTTTTAATTGGTGATAAGCAAATGCAAACTCTGTTCTATCAGTGTTTATTAGAATCCTGCTTTATAATGCTGAGCCCAATTTTCTTTGAATGAGACTATAGAAAACCTTGCTTATCCTGTCCACTGACTGAGCCCCAGGCTCACTTGAAAATCCTCACCAGTCAGAGCCAACTTACTGAAGATCTGTTTTTTCAAATGGAAAAAGATACAGGGTTAAACAAGTTATCCTTAGAGATCTCCAGTTCTGACCTAATTTTCTCTCCTCTTCCCCCAAATAACGAGGGAAAGAGGAAGGAAACTGCCATTCAAAGCCAACCTACCTGTGTCAGGCACTTTGCATGCTGTACCTGATTTTATTCTCTCTGCAGCCTGCTCGATTTAATACCGTTAACACTGTTTTTTTTTTTTTTTACAAAAAGGAAACAAAGTTCAAGCCATTTACTCTGTATACCACTCCTGAAAGGTAGCACAGACCAGATTCAAATTCAATCTTTTCTGTTTGGGTCTTCTAAGCATGTTGAACTGTACTGCTTCCCGCCCACACTCCATCGCAGACATCAAGAATCCTAACTGCTGGATGATTTTCTTGCTCTGTTTTACAGGGATGAGTGGGTGAGTGACTTTTTTTTTTTTTTTTTTTTTTGTCTGAAACGTATTATTTCAAAGTTAAGCAAGTGAAATTCATTTAACAGCTACAGGAACTTAAAAAAAAAAAATCACTCATTGTCTCGCAGGAATTCAGCACCCCTGAACCCTTGTGGCCTGTTTAAGCTTTACTCCTAGCTTTAAATTTGGAGATGGGAGGCTCTAGATGGAGTCTAGTGAGCTGAGTTCTCCCCTCCACACACACCAGAATCTTCTTGCCTTTCCCTGTACCAGAAGGTTGCTGGCAAGTTCATCTTAAGGTTTCTTCCCCAGGTACATGTCTCACTCCTGTCCCAGGATAACCTGTCCATTTCTGTAGCTGCTGCTCACTGCAGCTCTCTCCACCATCACCCCACAGCCTCCCTCTGCTTGCTTTTCCTGGGAGTCCTGGGCCCTTGTTCCCTAGAATCACCTGTCTCCAGACACCCAAAGTTTCTGCCCAGGCTTGCATAGCAGCCTGGAATGGAAGATGCTGCTTCACCTTTCTGCAGGCAAGACAGCCAGACTTCTTTTCTCTAACTTTCCCTCCTGGAAGGGGGACTTCAGAGAACTTTGCGACAAATACAGGACTGCAAAAGTGAAGCACAGCCTCCCTCAGCAGTGGAACCTCTTCCTCCACCGGATGCTGATCCCAGGCCCTCCTTAGTCCCATGCCTGGTTCCCCGCACCCCAGCTTCCCTTCCGAGGGATGGACGCCAGTAGGCTCTAGAGGCGCTTTAGATGGGCTTCTAGGCACCCAGAGCGCCGGGTCCTGGGATTTTTGCTCCATTGGTGTTGGGGCGGGAGGAAGTCAGGAAGTCCAGCTCCAGCAACTACCTGGCACCACAATCTGAGGCAGGTCCTGGCCCTTTCCGCCGGCCTCCCCACGCCTGGCCTGGGCTCCCCCCTTCCCGGCTCCCGCCTCCTCCTGTAGGCTGCCGGGCGGCCCCAGCCTGCCTCTCTCTCAGCCTTCACTACCGGGTCAAGCTGCGGAGGGAGGGAGACAGCAATGAAGCCCTCCCTGGCTCTCCACCCGGTGCGCGCGCCTCCTCCCTGGGCTCGCATCCCTCCTCCCTGCCTGCTCCCCTCCTGCCAGTACAGTACAACTAGTACATGAGCGCACATACACACAGACATACACGCACACACGTACAGGAGCTCCCTAAGGCTAATACTGCAGCTGCCATGGATATCAGCTAACAACACAGGCAGGCGCGCGCGCGCGCTCCCACTCTCAGCACGCAGGAGTGGCCCCCGGCATCCCTACCCTCCTCCCCACCCCCACGCCACCCGTTCCCCAGCTTGGCCACTGCTCGCGCTGGCTCTGCCACCACCACCACCGCCGCCAACGCCACCACAGCTTCCTCTGCTGCGGGGCCACAGGCTTGAGTGTCATTCAAGGGACAGCACAACCTCACCCAAGCTCTCCTACCTCTGCCCAGCGGTCCCTCTCATCCTCCCCCTTCCTCTGCCACACTCCATCCAAAGAAGAGAGGGAAAGAGCGGAGCAGAGGGGAGAAAGCAAAGTCTGCCACCCTCATCTCTTAGTCCCCTGGCTCCTCCATCCTCATTCTCGCACTACCAACCCCCTCTGTCCACAGGACCCTCAAGAGCTGAGGCGACTCACCCTACTGCAATGTCCAAAAGCTTGAAAAAGAAAAGCCACTGGACTAGCAAAGTCCATGAGAGTGTCATTGGCAGGAACCCGGAGGGCCAGCTGGGCTTTGAATTGAAAGGGGGCGCCGAGAATGGACAATTCCCCTACCTGGGGGAGGTGAAGCCTGGCAAGGTGGCCTATGAGAGCGGCAGCAAGTTGGTGTCCGAGGAGCTGCTTCTGGAGGTGAATGAGACCCCCGTGGCGGGGCTCACCATCAGGGACGTTCTAGCCGTGATCAAACACTGCAAGGACCCCCTTCGGCTCAAGTGTGTCAAACAAGGTGAGCGCAACTTGCTTGGTGATTTGCCGGGCGGTGGGACTGCTGGGGGCGGAGGGCAACCGAAGGGTGGGCGCGCAAGTGGAGGGGTGTGTGTTTCCCTACCCTACCGCGGGGTGGGGTCCACAGAGGACCTTCGCTGCCAGGGAGCGTTCTTGAGGACCTGGCCAAGGGGCTGATCCTCTGGCTGAGCCAGGTGGTGGTGTAGCATACAACTAAGTTTGCTTAGTTGGACCCTCCCCTATGGAAGGTGCTGGGCCTTGCCTGACTTCAGAGCGCCAGGCCAAATAGAATGTGCGTCAGTGACATCGCCCACAGTGAATGAGGGGCTTTCGCGGAAGGAAGGAGGAAAGAGGGGAAAGAAAGGAAGAAAGAGCAACTTGAGGGTGCAGCAGCATCTCTGGAGGGCTGGGGGGATTCGAGGGCTGTGGTTGAGCGGAGTACGAGCGCAGCTTATCCATAGCTGGTCTGGAGGCACTTTCCTAGCTGTCCTCGGAGGATCACTGGGCCACCGGCTGACGGAAAAGAAAGGGGTACATTGGTTTGGGCGCTTTGACGGGTCTTAGGTAACTTTTCCCTGCTTCACTCCTCAGTCTTTCTCCCCCCGCCCAGTTTGTCATGTGGGCACCAGGCGTCACGTGCAGACTGACTAACCCCAGCGCTCACCCCTAGCCAGCAGGAGGGAGGAGGCTGGGCGCCCAAGAAGGCTGGGCGCTAGGAGCGCATTCTAGTGTTGTGCGGAGGTGGGGGACAGAGGCAGCACTGGAATGGTTCCCAAAAGTACACTTTCTCATTGACTGGAAATCCTCTATGGCTGGGCTTTCTCTGGCTCTGGTCCTGGGGAGTGTTTGTGGAGGAGAGGTGGATGGAGATTCAAGCTCGTTACATACAGCTTAGGCTCTCTCTATCCCAAGCTGGCTTTGATGAGCCTCTTCAGAGACTGTTGTGGATTTGCAGAGAATGAAATCCAGCTGAACTCTCCCACTGTCTTTGCTTGAAAGAAAATCATGGTCCTGAAGGAAGAAAGACTGAGATAAAAGTTGGATTAGAGGACACCTTGAACAAAAAGTGTCTCTTTGTTTTCCACACGTGGTGATTACATAGCTTTTGCTAGCTCCATGCACATTTCATGTGTGGCATGCACAGACCGATGCTTCTCATGCATAGCAGTGTAATGATCTGTTGTCTCTGCTACTTTGTTCTTTCTAAAAGATGAAATTAAGATTATTGTATTTTTAATCACCACTCAATCGTATGCTCCATTAACAAGCACCTTCGAGCAGTGTTTTTTCAGTATAATTATTCTGTAAAATGTGTTTCAAAGAGAACAAGAGAGAAAGAAATCTCAGAAAGTTCTCTAAATGCAAACTGTCATAGAAGAAAACATTTTCACTGGAATTTCTTGACCATTAGTCACTGTTCATTTCAGATAGCCTATTGTAAACTTTTACTTGTAAGTCAATGTGGCATGATATTCTTTGGCACTGAAAGATGTAAGTCAGATAGTAATAGTGTTTTCTGGTGTTTTCCAATGTAACACCCTTTAACCTCAAATACAGAGAATCATATTTTATGTCATGATAGTGCATAATAGCAAGAGATATGAGTGTGACGCTGGAGCTCAGTTGTAGGGTAAAAGAGATCTAGTACAACAAATGACTGTGATTTTGGAGGCAAGAATTTTGGTATTTATAATGGAAAGTAGCTATAAATGCTAGCACGATTTTTATATTTATTTACTCACCTGTGTGTGTGTGCGAGGTGTGTGTGTGTGTGTGTGTGTGTGTGTGTGAGTGTTTGTGTGTGTGTGTGTGTGTGTGTAGGGGCACACACTTCTTATGGGAGTCAGAGGACAGCCCTGAGGAGTCAGTTCTCTCCTTCTACCACGTGGGGCCCTGGGAGGGAACTCAAGTCATCAGGCTTCATGGCAAGCACATTTATCAGCTGAGCAATCTTGCCAGCCCAAGTCCATTATTTTTACTTTGAATTAATAGTGTCCTACTTAAGAAGTGGTTGTGCTGTTGTGGTCTGCATTGATCATCTTATCTTAAATGTTTTATTTTGTTATAAAGACTATATCTTGAGATGGAACTTGAAAATGTTAATTCTAATAATCAGTAATATACCTAAAAGAGAAAAGAAGGAAGTTTCCTGAGTATTATAAATTTTATCTTTGAAATTCAGAGTCATTGGAAAAGTGAAGGCAGAAAACTTGTACATATTGAAAATCTATTTGATAAGAGAAAGAATTCTGAGCATTCTGTCACAATCCATAATATAGAACCTAGGTGGATTTTGAAACGCTTTACCTCAGTTAAAACATAATCTGTAACAGAGCAAATCTGTGAGCAGTATTGTGACCTGAGTTGCCCATTTTCGTAAATGTTCACAAAGAACGAACAGGATGTAAAGTAGATACCATTTGTATCTGGCCATGACTTGATCTAAGGTAGATTCTGATTATTCAACATTTGTATTACTTTTAGAATTTAGTTTTAAGAAATAAGGGAAATCTTAATGGAACCAGATATTTAGAGCAAATTCTTTTTACAGCCTATATTAACCTTCAGTTCCAGGCTTCATTGAATCATTATTGATAGATCCTTGTAATGGTTCAGCTACTGAATCGCAATTGACAGCAAACAAATCAAACAATAAATAGCTTTTTAACGTTTGGAAGCATCTTGCATACTCCTTTAAGCACAGAGATTTATATATATTCTTTTGTTAAATTTATTCTTTGTCAAATGATGGATAGGTTTATTTAATTATAATTTTACTTAAACATAAACAAATGAAAATTTCAGAGCCTTAAATATGGTATCTGTGTTTCTTGGGTTTCATAGAAATTTTACTTGCTATAAAATCAGTTAGAAACTTTTGGCCCAGGATATATATTTTTCTAGAGAGACAGAAATTTTTTCTTTAAAAAAGAAGAAAATAAATAAAAAGGAGGAGTTGGGGGAGGAGAAAGAGAAGACCGAACATTGCTGAAGCACTCAAACATGTTTTCTTTTAGAAGTTGTATTTTAATATTTAAAAAAAATTTTATTTATCATTTCTATTTTATGTGTATGAGTATATTGCCTGCATGTATGTAAGTGCACCCATGTCATACAATGAGCCCTAGAGATCAGAAGAGGGCCTTGGATTCTCCTGGAACTGGAGTTAAAGATGGTTGTTAACTGCCATGTGGGTGCTGGGAATTGAACCCCAGTCCTCTTCAAGAGCAGCCAGTGCTCTTAACCACTGAACCATCTCTCCAGCCCCAGTATTTTTTTTTTAAATAAAATAAGCATGCTTATAAAAGGTTGTTTTCATTTTTAACAGAAATTCACCCTTGTACCATTTCTTCTTATTTGGGGCTGGGAAGTCTGTGGAGGTCAAAGGAGACGGTAACACCAGCTAACTCCCCTATTGCAGTGCACCAGCAGCTGAGGTAGGAGTGATCTCTGGGTCCTTTTGGTAGGTGGGAATGTGACAGGAGACCATAAGCCATCATGAGAAAAGCCCTCACTGTCCCATGGGGAATCCTCAGTGGTTTTCATCTACATTTCTGGGCCCTCTGCATATTGGGACTGGCTGCTTCTCACTCTCAGCTGGCACCCTCTTCAGATGTCCCTGTTTCCACTCAAACACAGTTGACCTAACTCTGCATGTGTCTGGATGCTCTGGAGCAAAGTAGGGGACTTGCACATGCTGGCTTCACCTGGCTCCTGAAGACTGGTGGCATGGTGAGGATCCACTGTGTGTGTGTGTGTGTGTGTGTGTGTGTGTGTGTGTGTGTGTGTGTGTGTGTATAACATCCTGAAGTTTCTGATTGGTCACAGAGTCTCCTCCACGATAAGCATTGCCCATTGGCTCTTCCTTCTCAGGTGTTCTGGGTCCTGCAGAATTCTTAACTGGCTGTTCTGCAGCTGTCTGCATCTATGTCAGGCTCCTACCCACACTGGATGTCAGAGTCCTGGGAGCTCAGAGATTCCATCAGCACAAGATATTTTCTAATTTGAGCTTTGTAGGATTCCTTTTCCATGGCAGTAATGGAGTGAGTAGACTATCCTTTTGAATAGCCTACAGGCCACCTCCTATTTGCATAGCACCAAATATTCTGATTGGGTTTATCAGCACTCCTTATTAGTGTGTTCCATGATGAGATAGGTGCTGTCCATGCTGCCAGTGATGTGAGAATTTGATAATGTTTGCGGCTGCAGTGACTTCATTATCTCACCCTCCGATGTTATGACGATGGCACTTTGGTTTCAAATTTTCATGATTTTATTGCCACTTGGGTCTCTGAGGAGGTGGTGGTCCACTTTCAGCTCTGGAAAATTGCCTCTGCTCAGGATCATTGTTGTTTGACAATCCTATGACAGGCTGTGCTCATCACAGCAGCTGGCCTTGAGGCCCCTCTCCATTATGGCCACCTCCCTTCTCATGGTAGAAATGATCTCTTTGGGTTACTGGCTGTCTGGACCATTTATCTTTTACTGGAAGCACTCTATGAAGGACACATGGCTCCTTTCGGGGCCAGCAAACAGCAGCACAGTTTTGGGATACAAATCACAATACTCTTCCATCACCTCCTGACAGCTCTAGAACTTGTTTCCATTGCAGACTGGAGTCATAGTGTAGTCATGACACAGTCAGATAGACCAGACATGAAGATTGTGTGGTACAGCGACATCATAGTCTTTTGTGAAGATGCAATGAAGGAGGTGGTGTTCTTGCCCTATCATGGGATCTTCAGAGATGATGTCTCTCTCAGTATTAGTTTATTGCTTCTATATCCCCAGGAAGGGCAGTATTTTAATATTATTATTAAGACTGATTTTTAAACATTCAGTCAGATATTGACCATTGTACAGAAACTACACACATAATTATAGCTAAAGAACTAGTGAAGACTTTTTAAGATAATGGGATATATGTACAACAAGAATATTGACAAAATATACCCCCAATAGATTGCAATAATTACTCAGTTTTTACTTACTTTTGCTAACTTACCACTATATTCATCATAATTTTAAATTATCCTAATTTTCAATATTTTATTTATTTTTATGTAGATGGAGTATATTGCATGCATGTATATAAATGCACCCCTGTGTCGAGCTATGCTTGCAGAGGTCAGAAGAGGGCGGTGGATCTCCTGGACCTGGAGTAATGGACAGTTGTTAGCTGCCATGTGGGTGCCCGGTTCTCTGAAAGAACAGCCAGTGCTTGTAACTGCTGAGCTGTCTCTCTAGCCTCTAAATTATCCTAATTTTAAAGACAGTAAGACACTAAGATATTAAGGCATGCCAAACAAGACAGATATATTTGGTTTTTCTGTACTCTTCATGGGATTCTCTTTTGAAAATTCTCTTCTTTAAAAGAAAATAATGAAAAATATATTATATATACCATTTATTGTAACATCCTATTGGTTGTAAGTATGTTTTTGTTTTTGTTCATAATAAACTTTTCTTAACAAGGTATGTGATTATAAGTGAACAGTGCCGCCCAGAGTCCTACTAATGCATCAAACCCATTTGAAGAAGGCTTCTTGGGTGATTCTGAGATCTAAGTTGACTTGCTAAAGGCTTTTTTCTGTGTCTTTTACTTTTAACTTTGCCACCAAAGTTCACAGCAGCCAGTTGCACTGACTGCTGTGCCCTACATTCCTTGTGTTATGGCTCCTAAAGCCTCTCAGACCACACGAGGACCCACATAGCTTGGATATATTTTCCCATTTAATATCTCACAATGGAAAATAAAAGGCAAAAAGTTTTCTAGTTCTTCCTATGTTGAAGACGGCCAAATAAGGTCTTTGAAATTCTCTTCCAGACAAGATCTACATCAGTCTCCCTCCCACTGCTCCTTTCAAAGATACCTTCAAAGAGAAGTAGATCCACTTATTGACTCGCTCTTTCTTCTTGACTTACTTCAGAATAATATCAAGAGTTAAACTCATACTTCTTTTATTTTAAAAATTTAAGGCAAACGTTGTCCAATTTTCTGCAATAAAAGTTGATTTTTAACCATAGAATGTGAGTTATATAGATTTAAAAAAAATAATAAAATTAACGAGGATTGGTGGTGCATGCCTTTAATCCTGGTATTCAGGAAGCAGAGGCAGGGGAGCCTCTGTGAGATGGAGGCCACCCTGGCCCACATAGTGATTTCCAGGCAGGCTGGGACTACGGAGACCTTTTATACAACAACAACAACAACAACAACAACAAAATGTAAAAATTAGTTTAATATTTTTGATCAGTTTAATACTTTTACCAGTGGTAGGTTTCAAACCCAGAGCCTATGCATGGTCAACAAATGCTCTATTACTGAGCTACATCCCAGCTTCTTGATCTTAAATATATTACAACGAGGTTGAGACAATTCTGCTTAAGCATAATTTATGAAAGATGCAATTATAGTTTTTCACTGTCGATAGACTGTTTAAATAGCATGACCTTGAATGTCAAGCATGAACATTTGATTTTTTTTTTCCTGTGTTTGCTTTGAATGAGAACAGTCTTGGGGTGAAATGCCAGCTGAAGAATTTAGTGCCTCCATCTCTACTCTTAACATTTACACTGTGTAAAAATTTTTTGACACATTCATTATGCTCACTTTCTTTTTTGGGTGCTTGAAACTCACACATTCAATTTCATAATAAGAAAAAGTTTGCACATTTGACATCTTATTGCCTATAGATTCAACAATGACTTTCAGATGCCAGGCAGACCCTGGCAGTATCATTTCCCTTAGGAAGTGGGAGAGAGCAGTAGAAAAATGTTCAGTCTTCCCTGTAGATTATCTGGTTTCGAATTCTGAGATTGCCACTCCATTCCAACTACACGAGCAAGTTATCTAATGGATGTCCTAGCAGTTCCTAAAGGATATGAAATAGGGGCTGGAACTGTAGCCTTCTGGGAGAGCGCTTCCATAGCCTAGGTAGAACCCTGGATTCTAGCCTTCACATTGCCAAAACAATTAGATAAATTACATATATAAATCATGTTTGTTTTGCAGCTAATAAGCATTATGCAAAATTTAGTAAATGTTATTCTAAACATATTGGTCATTTTGAGCTAGTTACATTATGAAATACTTCTGACTTAAGATTATTTTTAAAGATTTTTTATTTTTAATTGTGTATATGTATGTCTTTGTTTGCATATACGCACATGAATGCTAGTGCCCTCAGAAGCCAAAGACTTTGGATACCCCTGAAGCTAGTTTCAGGGAGTGGTGACCTCTCTGAAATGGGTGCTAGGAATTGAACTTGGGTTCTCTGTAAGAACAGTTTAACGCTCTTAACTCTTGAGCTATCGTCCTAATCCCTAATTTTAGATATTTCACTCTTAACTGTGATTATCTGAAAAAGAAATGATTAATAACTAATTAATGTCTAATTGTATGGGCTAAATTTAAGTTGTATTCTGAATATCTTTGTGATTAAATTCTTTTTTAAATATTTCTTTGAAGATCATTGCAATTAAATGAAGTAGGAAATATTTTCACCCCGTTAAACATAATGTTTACTGATTCTTCCTTTATTTATAAATATTTGTTCTTTTATAATTATTTGAGATTGTACACAGTTTCTTTTTACCAACTAATCTATTCTTTTGTACCCGTAGCCTTCTTCCTTAAGCTGTTAGTGAATATATTGTTACTCTGAGTTTGAAAATCATAGAAATTTTATGGGAATTCATTTTTTTAGAAGTTTATTCATATTTCTTAAATATCATGTTAGCCAGATACATTTTAAGTAGAACTTCTATTTCATAGCTACAGATCAAGTCCTTCACAAAGAGGAACAATAAAAAAACAGAACTGATTAATAACTGGTCACAGCATAACAAAGAAAATTACACCATATTCAGCAAGAAGCACATGTTACCTTGGTGAGACTGGCAGTATGTCAATATGAATAATTGTGTGAACAAGCACACAAATAAGATACAGCAACAACATCTCTATTGGTGATGCCTTGGTGATTTTAGCACAACTTGAATTTATTCCACTAGTACAAACATCTACCTTGAAGTTGCAATGTCAAATATTGATTCTTAAAAAATCTGTTAATCACAATCTGACTTCTTATCTTTATAAAATGCAAGTTAAATATTAGAACTTTCTAGATATTGTCACTTTACAATTTTTATCTCAATCCATTCTCAGCTTTTTCTCTTCTGTCTCCAGTAAATGATGATACATATTTCCATTAGTAAAAATTACGTTATATAAAGAATTTAGTGTTAAGTTCATAACTACTAAAGTCACTTGTGAACTGAAGACTTGCATAGGGATATGCTGCTGTTGAACACTATTATGCAATGTTCATGTCATCATGGACAATTAATAGAATTTTCTTACATTATGGGATTGCATTGACAATTAACTCTTATGTGAGTAATGAATAATTCTTTAAATAATTCTTTAAAATAATTCTTTTAAACTTTAAAATTTTTAATGTATGCTGTTGACTGTTTTGTGTACTCTGGAATAAACAGTACTAGTTTCATTTTTTGGCAATTGTATATCAAATCACTTACATCCAATGGATCTACTTCCAAAAGCCCATTAGTATAATGAGTGGATGTTTTAAATAAATTACTGGATTCATTTAAGTAGTTGCAATAATTAGATGGCTTGCTCTACCTGTGAAAGTATGTGCTCTTTTGAAATGTTACATGAATCTCATGAAGGTTTGTGTAATTTTCAGTTCTTACAACTTACTTAAATTTAATAAAGCTCAAAAATCACAGTAGTTACCATATCCAACAGTAACTAACAAACATGTTAAAGCAGTAAAAGTAAACATTTACAGTGCAAAGTAAAAAATAATTTGTTGTTGATTTTTCTAATTATAAAATTTGAAAAATTTTATGAAATTTGTTTCATCCTTTAGTGAAGTACAATGTGTATGAAATCATGAAACTCTATAAATAACCATGGCTTTTATTAAACAATCCTGTGAAATGAAATATTAAGTAGCACAAATGTTTAGTGGAAAAATTTAACAACTGAATATTTTTTATATCACATTGTACAGTCTTAAATTGTTTCTCAAGATGTATACTGAATTGTTATATCACTTTAGATCAAGGGCAGCATAAAACTATTTATACTTCAACATACTCATTGAGTAAATCAGAGAATTGAGGATAAAGTATTAACTTCAATAAGCAATTATGTTAGCATGTAATTTTCCAGTAATAGAAACCCACAAATTAACCAAGAAGCATACCCTAAGATGGTCAAAATCTGATTTGCTGGATTTCAAGTATGAGAATGTTTCAGATTTGAAATGTCCAGTGTTGCTTCTTGAATGATTGTGACCCTCAAACCTGAGTTTGCCTTTCTCTGCAGTCTACCCTGCAAAGATAATAAAGCACCCTTTTACTGAACGAAGTTTCCTTTTTAAAAAAGGAAATATTCAGTCTTAAAGGGTTACTAAAACAGCCCAAACAAGTTGTTTTACTTCTAAAAGAATGCTGAGAATGAATAACTCTTAATCTGTCCTTTGTAGCAACTCAGATGCTTAAGGGGTGGCACCTTCTGGGTGTTAAGAAAGGGGAGTCAGGGCTTAATAAAATAGAAGGAAGCAGATCTTCCTTTGGAGGAGCAAGGATAGTGTCAAAGTTGTCTCTAAGTATCTGCAGTTAAAGTACTAAAACCCTATTTGTTGCTGTTTCTTCTGAAACATTCTCTGTAGCTGGATCTCCTCTTTTCTTTTCAGTTGAATGTGCGTATGCTTTCTTTCTCTTCATTTCAGTGCAGAATTTACCCTAGGAAGCAACAAATATATTCTGCCTCACTGGATACATGAGATGCCCACATGTACACGCACCCACAAAGACTTCAAACACTAAAGACTTAATGCCAGTTTTTTCAATTTATTAGTACCAGAAAAAAAAAATGTGCTTGGGAAGATACAATCTAACATTACCAAAAAGTGTGATAATGTAGTTGATGAAGTTTGTATTATATGTCAATTTCAGTTGTGGCATTTTAACTAGTAGTGGCAGACCATAAAGACCTAATGAAATCAAACATTTACATCATTTCTATAATACATGTGGTTGTTAAGAAATTATAACAAATCAAATTTAATAGTTTGGATTTTGTTTTACTTGGATAACAAGCTAGCTAGTGGGTCACATAAACACACAAGATAATATCCTAACATCAATGTTACAAAAGAAGAGACAGAATTAAGGGGAATGTTTGTCCATTAACTAGATAATGTATTTGCAATATTATTTCAATTGATTTAAATTAATCAGACATGTGGTTATATCCGATAATATGAATATATAGCTTATTGAAGTTATAAAGTAGTTACTTAAAAATGAAATGATGTTTAAATGTTTATCTAAAATGCAAGTACTAGCATTTATAAAATTAAAGAATGAAAAGAAAGCATTTAATTAGCAGGTATACTAAAGAATTTTTTCCATGAAATAAATAAAATAATATTTAAATATATTAATGTTTTAAATATGAAATAATTTTCCTTACAAAAATTAATTCATTATGGAGTAACACTGTTTCTGAGTTTGTAGCATGTATATAAACTGTAAACATAAAAATATGTACAATTAATGTTATCTTTGATACCTAAACAGCTACTACTATAAATCAAGAAAGTGTCATTTTTCATTCTTATCCCAAGTATCCCTTTCTATTTCTGAATATTTAATTTATTTGTTTTACCTGGTGTATTGAAACATAAAAATTATTGATACTGATGAAGTACTATGTGATCTTTTAATATGTGTATACAGTGTGTAATGCTTAAATCAGTTAGATGTATCTGTTTCTTGAAACATATCATTTCCGTATAATGTAAAAAATATACTTTCTTGAAGATTTTTTTGAGTCAGGGTTTCCTTTTAGCTCCAGCTGGCCTGGAATTTGCCTGTAGACCAGATTGGCATCAATCTCACAGAGATTCACTTTCCTTTGCTTCCCAAATGGTAGAATTAATGACATGTACCACCACACCTGGCCCTCTTGCAGCTTTTTGAAATGTACAGTGCATTGTTCTCTATGGTCCACCTACCAAGCAATAGCATACCAGAAAATCTTAACACTATCCAACTGTAGTGTAGTAAGCACTAATCAGCCTTTTGAAGTTGATTGAAGCATCTTCATTATCAAATGGGAAAAGCATCAGGATACCCATTGTTCTTGAGGGTACTGACTCTCTTAGCACTGACCACACAAGTACCTTGCTTCAGCTAAATATCTGCTCAGACAGAACTTAGGAAACCACAAAGTTATCAAGGAAGCAGTTTGTTATCTACTTAGGATGTATGTCCTTTTCCTGTCCACATTCTTGCTATCAGGATGTCAGTTTTTATCCAGTAATATAGATGGATGTACTGATTTGTGCTTCCTATCAGTTGCCTTCATTCCAAGGTGATGAATCTCAACTAGTCTAATCGAGGCAAGGTACTTTCATCTTTCACTAGTGATTTATTTAGGAAATAGCTTATAACCCTTTCTAAGTATTGGGAAGGAAGGTAAATTCCCTTGAGGGACTTTCTGAGAGATTTCTTAAAATAAGATCAGAGGAAAAACACCATTCACTTTTCTGTCCGTGCAAGTTGTTGCACACGCAGGTAGTGCTGGAAGCAACTGTAAGCCATCCACTGATCATGAACAATGCTAGACAGAAAACTAGAATACGGATAAGCAGAACAATCAAAAGATAATGGCTCCTGAATATAGTGGTGAAATAATGAACCTTGAGTTCACCCTATGTTGGAACCTTTATTGCGATTACAGTGTACAAGATGTTTATGACATTTTGTTGGGTTTTCTGTTACTTTCAACTCAAATCATTCTGGCTTATATGACTATAAAGTAATATGAAATATATTTAATTCCAAATTTATTGTTTGCGGGAACACTGGTGAAGGTCTCTCAAAAACTTAAGTTTGGAGAATGCATTGAAATTTGTTTTGCTACTATGTAAACTCAGTCAAATTCTAGGTATTTCTCAATTAGCTCATTCAGTTTTGTTTCTGTTTTAAACATTATCCTGAAATAAAACATGAAGGACTATAAATTCATTTTAACCTTATCTGAAATAGAACATAATAAAGAGAGCAAATCAGTTACAAAAATATACCAACAATGCCTGCCAAAAAACCAACTTGATATAGTTTTGAATTACATAGTGTTTACAAACATCTACGCCTTTGATCCAGGAGTATATGTGATTATAAACTGACTCATCAAAATGTTCCACTCCAGCTATTTAGGACTAGAATTCATTTGTTAAATAGTCACAAACTGTACTGGTAGCCTACTTTTTGGCAGGTACAAGCTAGAGACTAGAGCTAGAGAAATGCATAAAACATCATAAAGACAGATGTACACTCAAGTATTTAAATCTGTGGCACATGTTGTGTGACTTGAGTTCAAAGTTATCAAAAGAACTTTCTTCCATTTTGTAAAGGCATCTTCCATGATGTATTCAGAAAAACAGAGGAAAAAATAACATCTTAGGGAAGAAAGTGGAGTAATATTCTGCATCATGAGTACAGTTCAAATACTTCCATAAGTTTGTGCTTATACATATTTTCATGTACTTTGTGGGTAGGCATGCTAGTGATGTTAGAAAGATTCATGAGTTTTGATCACATTCAAAGAATTTCATATTGTAATAAAACAGTCTTAAGAATACAGAGCTTTAGAGACAAACAGGTTTCAGATATAGTCATAGTACCGTCCTATGCTAGATGTGAAATGAAAAAATTATAGTACATCTGTGTACGTTAGTGCCTCTTTATAAAAAATTCACATTGTTATATAATCTTCATATTATATAGATTTAGAATATCATATGAACTTAAAATTTATATTATACAATTTTCATATTATATAGGTTTAGAATATCATATGAACTTAATTGTTCTTATCATTTAATTAATATATACTATAAATAATATTCAATTCAATAAATGTTTCAAAAGGCCTGTGCCAAGCAGAAGGGCACCTGATCTCTCTGGGAGTTTCAAACCAATTTCATGGAAGAAAGGAAACTTGAGTAAGTGATCACACAAGAAAGGTAGAAAATACTTCCCAGAGAAAAGAACAGAGCTATTGTGATTCAAGTGTTCATTGGTAGTGACAAGAGTTCCAATTAGTAAAGTATGAACTTTAGCATAGAAATGAATGACAGATGAAAGAATCACCTCAAAGAATCAGATGTGAGCCATGCCACTGTAACAAACTGTGTGTTGAGTTCCTAAGCATTGTTCTTAACACAAAACTTTTTGTAATGCTTGCTATATATTAGGTAATCTCCAAATTACTTTAAATACATGTTTTCTTATTGATTCCTTAAATGAGTCTTTGAGATAGGCACTGCAATTCAAATTAGGAGACTCAATAAAGTGCAAGTCAGCCACATAACAGCAATCCAGAATGAATACAGTCAGTATTGTAAAAGCTATGGTAGGTTGTATCCAGTTTTGGAAAAGTTTTGAGGACAGAATTGGTAGGGTCAAATTTGTTCACTGTTTCTTCAGAAAGAGAAGGTATCAGCGACATTTGGTGGAAGACATTTAGAAAGCTAAAATTTAGTTAAAGGATAATTAAGATATAGATGAGACAATTTAGGAGCCTGACGATTATCATCAATAGGAAAAGGTTTTAAGTCTTGAATCATAATAGTGATGATAGGCTAGAGAAAAGAGGACTGAGCCAGGAACTGCATAGATGATAAAAATCATCAGCATGTGTAATTGGATAAAAAAATAAACAAAAAATAGACTTTTGCTTGACTTTCTGGTTTCTGATGGCTAGTACCAATTGTTTGATATTAGAGCCTATCAGACAAGGGCAGAAGGCATTGCCATTTGGGGTATATTAAATTTGAGGTGACTGGAAAACATGTCATATGACTATCTGTCTTAAAGATAGAAAATATTTAGAACTGATTATATGTATTAGGGAATGTGACATTATTCAATAAAAACATAATAAGAAAAAAAATAGCAAAGAAACCTTGTGATGTCTGAGATTAAGGAAAGGCTCTTGGCTTCCAGGACAGAGACCAAGTCTGTATTTCAACCAGTTTCACTATTGTGTTGTTGGCACTAATAGATGTAGCAGGAAGTTTCAGAAAGATGAAGTCTGGAATAGTTCCAATGCTTTTGGCAAAAGTGGAGGTCACCTTTATTTTGTGCCATTTCAGTGGAGTAGATGGTACAAAATAGCCAGATGTCATAAGGTACAATGACTAGGAAGATGAAAAATGGAAATTGTGTACACATTCTACTCCTACAAGAAGCTTGTTAGGTAGTAAAGGGAAGTAGACTATAACTCTAAGATATGGACTGTTGAGGTATAGGTCTTTGTGCAGTATGATGGAAAAAAACTTGAGCTATAATTTCTGTATTTGTCACAGAAATACATTTGTCTCAGCCATGTAATATATTCTAGGAAATTAAAATCCTTTGATTAATTAACTGAATAATCACTTGTTACTTTTGTTTTTGTCATATTATAGCTGGAGCTGTCATTGAAGATCAGATATGACCTTCTAAGAATACAGAGTAGAAAAAGAGGCAAGTGTGAGCAAAACTCACCCAAAACACAACGGGGAAATACAATAGAGTGTGTGTCTTAGAAATGGAAGACATAATTGGAAATCAGTCCCAGAGCCATTTTCAGCATTTCCTTGTGGTGAATTAGCTTTTTCTGAACCTCTGTCTTCTCATACCTTTTGAATTCTGTTAACAAACTTTTTACCAGTGAGATAAAACCCAGAAGATGAACAACTTAAGGAGGAAAGATTGGTTTGGGCTCAGAAGGTGACTTGTTAGCACAATAGGTAGTGCATCAGTCTCATATTATGGCTCACACTCTCAAAGGTCTCAGTTTGTGGTTGACGGCTCCTTTGTTGTAAGCTTGAGATGTGACTACAGCTTCATGGAGGAAGAAGGATATGATGGAGGCCAAGCTGCCCTCCTGAAGGTAGCAGGAGATCTGAAGGGAGATGGGCAAAAGTGTTCATAAGAGAGCCCCTTCCACAACAAGCCCCAGTGACCTCCTCCAACTAGGTTCCACCGCCAAATGGACTATTCACATGTGAACTCGTCTCTGTGTTAGGAAGTTTGTGCCCTCATTATCCAGTCATCTCAATGGCCCCACTAGCAACTTTTGCACATGAGACTTAACTAAGCAAGACTCTTTATGATTAAACAGCAAGGAGAGTAGTTATTAGGGAAAAAAAGCACATAACGCAGAGGGAAATCTCTTGTAAAAATTTTAATGCAGTACATTTAATTGGAAAAGTGATACTATTTGAAGATAGGAGATGAAACAAAGGGCAGGAGCTTGGGGATGTTTCACAGCTGTAAGAGATTTTGAGATTGTCCCTACATCATGACACGATTTCAGGAAGGCCAGTATAGTAAGTAGAAAAAAGATCAGGACCACAGATGGGACAGTGAGTTGACCCCCTAGGCAGAAGACTAAACGGAGACCAGTGAGGACAGGTTAAGAGATATTTGAGTATGTCTGGAGGCAGCTGAGGATAACCCAGAAGGGAAGCAGATAGACATCACAAAGGGCTTTAGCGAAAACCTACGGACTTGGAATATCTGTAAGTGGAGACACACTGTTGTTTGAGCAATGAAGAAACAAAATAAAGTCATTGTTATTTTAATTATTTATTTTTGCAGGAATGGGGGGGTTTGCTGAATGTGGGACAGGAAGAAAATTTCATTTGGCACATGTATCAAAGGGAGAAGAAATAGAGCAAGCTGAATGACTGAAATCAGACTGGGAATGGAGAAAGAAAATTTGAAGTTGAGACATATTTGGGATGTAGAGTGAATGAGAATTTACAGTTAACAAAATGAGAAATAATAAAGCATGACTAACAGGGACTGTAACCCTAGTGCAGGGGAGGGAGAATCAAGAGGACCATGGGGTCTCATCAGCCAACCAGTCGTCCATTCAGCAAGATCCAGGTTCAGTAAGTAACTCTCTCTCAACAATAGCAACAACAACAACAACAACAACAAAATAGTACAGAGCAATTGAAGACACTGGACATTGACCTCTTGCCTCAACATATACACCCAGGAGTATGTGTGCCCACACATGAACACACATTCACACAGTGAATGAATGAACAAATAGATAAATAAATAAAGGATGCATAGTGGTGAAGGGAAAGGAAGGAGAAGATGTGACTCCGGTTTCTGACACTGGGATGGGTATAGAATTGATCATGATAATACTAGCTAGAGGGCTTAAAATTTGATCCATAGGAAAATTACTTCCTGTTGTTCTAGGAAGAAAAATTGTCATATTTGTGACATGTAGAAAAATATTAGCATACTGGGACTTGAGAGATGGTGCAGTGGTTAAGAGCAGGTACTGCTCTTGCAGAGCACCCTAATTGGATCCCAGCACCCACATTAGACAACTCACAAGCACCTGCTACTCCACCTCCAGAGGAATATAATGTATCTGACTTCTGCAGGCACCTGTTCTTCAGTGCACATACCTATGCAGAGACATACACATGATTAAAAAAAAACTTTAAAAATATTAAAAAGAGGGGCTGGAGAGATGCTTTAGTGGTTAAGAGCACTAACTGCTCTTGTAGAAGACCTGGGTTCGATTCTCAGCCCCCACATGGTGGCTGACAACCTTCTGTAACTCCAGTTTCAGGGTATCCAATGCCCTTTTCTGACCTCCGCGACCATTACTCAGCATGAGTGTACTTACGTACGTGCAATATACTCAAACATAAAATGAAAATAATAAAACATTTTTTAAAAAATTTAAAAGCCGCATACCAATTATAGACTATTATGTAAATTATTAATAAAATTATATTCATGAGACAGCTATGAATTACATTTTGCTTTGAATAATTTAGATTAGGTACTAGAATTAAAATTCATGAAAATAAAGTTAGAAATTATCTGTTTTATATTTTAAGAAGATTTTCTTTTTTTTTTTCACAAGTGATAACTGCTTAAAGAACAGAGTATAGAGAAACAGTATCTGGTAAGACAATGTGTGTAAGGTACATAACAGATGGCAAGTCTCTGATGTCCCAATGTTGTTGGCCACACAAGTCTGCCACTCACAAAAGTATTGAATGTGCAGTTAGAAGACCGGAGTTTTGTTATTGTTACAGGAGTAGCCTTATAAGGAGCCATGATCCCCTTAGGAGAACACTGAGAATAAGAAGCCAATGATAGAAGTTTGAGGAATGCTCATGTTTAAAGACTTCCACATAGATTTTTCTTACTATTTCTAATGGAGGCCAATGTGTATAGGGAAATTACCTCTTCACTGATAATAGCTGATTTTAAGTTGGGTTGTTAATGTATATCACCCAAATTTAGCACATATATAAATATCAATTTATCATTATATAGCTCTGAAGATATTTATGCTTTATTAGAAAGTCAATAAAAACTAATAATGAGAATTCAGTCTTAAACAATGCTGCCTTCATCTGTGTTTGTAGTTTTAATCAGAAATTTTCAGATCAAAATAATCCTCCCTTTTTTATTCCATGAGGGACTATTTTAAGACCTTTATCTTGGAATATTCTAGGGTACATTTAGAGTAAAATCTAAACTGCACAAAAATTGTTCATTAAGCCAATGTTTTTAATGAATTACTTCCCTCTAGCATAAAATAATTCAAAGTTCTACATAGAAATGGCTAGAACATACACTGTTTGAAAACACAGTTGTCTCTTCGTGTACTAAAATGCCATGTCCTATACCTTAATGACATACAATTAAAAAAAAATAACTTTGGGGGCTGGAGAGACAGCTCAATGGTTAAAGGCACTGACTGCTCTTTCAGAGGACCCAAGTTCGATCCCCAGCACCCACATGGTGGCTACGAACTGTCCTTAACTCTAGTTCCAGGGGAATCCAAAGCCCTCTTCTGACCTCTGCGGCATTGCATGACATGGGTGCACTTGTGCACATACATGCAGGCAATATACTCATACACATAAAATAAAAAAAATAAAAAACAAAAACTTTCTTATAGTTTCTCTGATTCAAAGTCCCAAAGAGAAAAAATCAAATGCTTTGGGCTGTATCTCTTTTTAAATTGTGTTTCAATTGTCTTTCCAGAATTGGTATACAAGAATTAGTTTTAGGTCTTCCTGAGTATTTTTATTGTTATTATTACTTTATTTTATGTGTATGAGTGTATTTCCTGCATGTATGTAAGTGCACCTGTGTTGTGCAATGCTTGTGGAATTCAGAAGAGGGCATCTGATCCCCTAGAACTGTAGTTATAGACAGTTGTTAGCCACCATGTAGGTGCTGGGAATCAAATCCAGGTCCTCTGCAAGAGCAGCCACTGCTCTTAACCATTGAGCCATCTCTCCAGTCCCTTTCCTGAGTCTTAATATCACAGAACAATATGTATTTAATTTGGTAGAACACTGATTTGCTAATGAAACTATTAAACATGTCATTTGAAATAGACCCAGAACTCATCAAAGGCAGCAGAATGTAGTTCATATTCATTTACCTAGTTCCTGGAATAGTGTCTGAAACTATATAGACTGTTTTAACATCATTCATTGAATGAATGAAAGGCATGTCTCCTTTCCCTGTGATACTGATTTTATTTGATGCACATTGTATTAGGGCATTCCAGTGAAACAGAAAAAATGGAAGGAGTGATTGGAAACATAACACCTGGGTGGCTGACAATGTCCATGTTGTAGATGATATAGAAACCCAATACAGCTGATGGTACTTTCTAGTCTAAAGGTCAACTCGCCAGAAGGTGAGTAAGAGCAGATGGTCTAGTCTAGTAAATAAAAGTCACCATGGAAAGCCAGTCAGGCAAGAGGAATTCCCCCCTCCTAAGCAGGAGAGTCTGTTCTTTTACTCTACTCAAGACTTCACATGACTGGATGGGGCCCACACACTTTAGGATGGGTAGTCTGCTTCATTAGGTATACTGTTTCAAAGTTAATGCCATCCAAAGCCACTCTAAAAGATACATATGCCTAGAATATGCTTGACTAAATCTAGGTACCCTGTGGTTCAATCAAGTTGACACATAAAATTATCCAACATATATTAAAAACTTTTGTGATATTAAAAAACATTTCTAATATAGATATTTTAGCTTAAGACTACATTTTGGAAAAAAATTCAAAACAATTGAAATAATTTCTTTTGCATGTACTAGAAGTTTGTTACATTAAACTGAAGTAGATTTTTGGCAATGTGGTCACAACTTAACCATATCCATTATGAAACTTATTTTGTGCAGTAGTTTTTTTTTCCAAAATAAGACATAAGTGACATTCAATTTGTTTTGAAGCACATTTTGTTCAAGTTAATCTTAATGGACATTTCCCAAGTTTCTTGAATATTCTTTACATTCTTACGCTGAAACTCTCATGAAAATGAGTCCGGTTCTATTTAGCTGAAATATAATATTTTAAATAGCTTAACAATCTCCCACCTAGGCCTGCTGTGATTCAAAGTAGTACAAGCCCCTACAAAGCAAGGCTGCTGAGACAATTGCCCATCAGCATCTATGCAGTTTAGCTGCTGAGGACAGAGGCAGAATGGAATTGCCACAGAACAGTATCAAAAGCAGCTTTGAACTTCACTTTGGAAGAGTTTTCCTCATTGGGAGAATTGAATTGATTTTTGCTCCAGAAATGAAGCTTCTGTTAAGAACAATAACCATTTCAGGCTGTTTTATAGAACTGCTTTATTTGAAAATGTAGAGGTAGCATATGAAGGAGTTCCTAGTTAGTAAGACAATGGAATACCTGTGATGTCCCTTTCAAAATATTTTTCTGTTTTATTTTGTTTTTTGTGATGGAGTCACATGGTGCATCCTAATACTTGGTATTGTAGCACAGGCTGCCTCACATTCATAGTCGTCCTCCTGCCATAGCCATCATAGGGCAGGTGTTACAGGCACTACACATTCAAAAAAGTTTCAATAGTCATAATAATAAGAAATAGGTCATTTGATCAGGAAAGGCAGAGTATACAAGGCTAGGTATATGTATACGCACAATTAAATATTGTTTTTCCTCTTTTTTTGTTCCATCTAGTGTTTTGCTGTATTAGACTGAGAGAAAATCAAATAATATTCTTATTTTTATTTAATTATCTTTCCTACATAATCTGAAGTTATTAACAGTAAACTTGAAATCTCTTCATCATTTTAGTCTTCTGTTTAAACATTGCTGACCTCATTTAGGGGCAAGTAATAAATATTTAATAGTAGTAACAGCTAATTTATGTTGCTCACTATTGTGCAAAGGGTGAAACAAGAAACAATGTTTCTCTCACCTCCTGCCTCAAGTTCATTCTGTCATCTCTTACCGCCTCATTTCAGGACAGCATCTTCTTAGTGTCTTGTCACCTTCCTGAGTCAGCATAGTCTCCTTTTCCCATATGAAAGAGAAGTGCAGCCTGTTCCAAACGCCAGTGTGAACCTTGCATCCAGTTTAAAGACTCTTCCATCTTCTGAGAGCATTCTCCATTAGAAACTCTGGGACCTATAACCACAGGGGTGACTCTGGACTGTTTCTTTGCTTTGTTTCTTCCATTTCACTCTGGTCCCACCTTCTCTCTCTTTCAAGGTCCAGGCAAACAAGACAGAGGAACAAAAGGAAGACACAAAATTTTATTTCTTCAATTCTTTTGAGTTTGCCCATTTGTTAAGTCAGGCAACAAGACATAGTTTTGTGTTGTAGGTTCTATTTATGTGTTCTTAAAAGATATTCCTTTCTTCTCATCACTTTCCACATGCCACACTTTGTGACAGGAGCAACAGAGTCGAATCTGATCCGTCACAATCCCTGTCAGCACCAGCCCACAGTGCCCCTCCTTGCTTTCTTCTACTGTTTTTTTTGCCTCTATGAATACCTCCAAGGATTTTTCAGATTCTTCTACACGATTTGTGGATATCAACAAAGGCAGCTATTACTTTTTCAAGAATTCAAGAAGCAGGCAGTTTGGCGTGATCTTGACAAATGAAATCTCCCTTTCAAACATCACACCCCTTTTGCTCTTAATGCACTTCCTTGTCTGTCAAGAATCCTTTCAGGGAACCCTTTTCATCCAATCCCTTTTCAAACGTTTAGCCTTCCCGTGTAGACAGTTGGAAGTGATGATCTCAGACTGCCTTTCCCAGTTATTTCCCATTGTCATCGGCTTTGAAGCCTTAGCTGCAGTCCAGGAAAACAAAAGTCCCACTTCACATCTAATTACACTCATTTAAGTCTCACATTGATTCTATGAGGAAAGCATTCTGATCATCTGAGTTGAACACGAGGAAATTGAAGCAGTAAAACTTCTCATAACTCTCTCAAGGTCACACAGCTTGCCCAAGGTGACTTAGTATGAAGTAGCTGCCTGGATTCATGATCTTAACTCCTTTGGCTCATTGCCAGAATCGAATAGAGCAGAGTCCAGAGATTCCCTAGATAGGCCCCAAACTGCTAAACAGAGTATCCAATGCATCACTATTCTAGCTCCATTTCCCCTTTTCTAAGCTTTAAATTTTCTAATAAAAATGGCATTCTTTTCTCCTCCTTCTTTTCATCTTAGAATGATTAAAACACTTCAAGTTTAATTGCTACTTTTCATGTTTTAATTATAAGCATTTTAGAATGTTTATAATACTTCTTATTTTGCAGTCTTAACATTGCATGTTGTAACATTGAAAACTATAAAACTACTACAACCGGGCTTGACTAAATTACATGAAAAGTAAAGTAATGCAATAGTGAAGAATTCAAAGTTCCTCTAACAGTACGCTTTCTGAATTGTAACGAAATACAATTTGTGAACTTAGAAGGTGATTACATTATCAGTTCACATAAATATTTTTCTCATAAATCAAACATTTACCTGTCTTCTTTTACTCCCCCCCCCCTTAGAAATTGTTAGTTTTGTTGTTATGACTGGCGTAAATCTACTATTTGTTTACACTCAGCATGCAGATTCATTATAAATATTGCATTATTAAATTGCATCTGCTTGTAAAATATAAATTTGGAGATTTGGCTCCAAAGAACTGTCTTCTCTCAGGTGCTTCATCCTAGCATGCTCATGTGGAGCTTATATTTAGTATTACTTGAGTTGCAGTTTTATTTCATCTTGCCTAGCAGCATCAGCTCTTTCCTTTTGCTGGTTCCAATTATTATGGTTATTTCCAGCCTGAGCGAAGTTTGGCAAAAGCAAATATGGAAAGGGAAAGAAAAGAATAGGCTACTCCCTCTAGCTAATATCCAAGCTTACTGGTCTTTATTTAACTGCAGCAACCATTCAGTAATTGATTTTGGTTTTATTTGGCATAGCAGACAAAACTCAAATGCATATAAGACATAGCTTAACAGTATGATATATTTTGGGTATAACATTCTTTACCATTGGCCCTGATAGATTAGATTATTGTCCTCTGTTGCACATGCCAAAAGGAAGTTGGACTCCTGTTTGATGTGTGATGTTGTATGCAATAGTTGTGTGATCTGTCATGCGCATTCCAGATGTACTATATGAAAACATAGATTAGAAGCACAAGTGTTACTACAGATAGTAGGATTAATACTTATAGCAATGTAAGTGAATGCCTACTTGTGTAATTGGGAAATTAGCTCATTTTTCTTATATTCCATAGTTGGGCTCCATAGGTAATTTATGTACATAGAGACTGTGGGAACAGCCATTGAATAGAATATAAGAAACTCACAAACATAGGTTTGCTTCCCCTCCATATTTCTTTAGTATCTTAAGACAAAGGGCAGTTTCTTCATCTGTTCCCAAGTACAGGAAAGATTTGATAAGAACTTCTAAGGATTTAATTCATTTGAATAAATGTACCGTGCATCTTTTATATAGACTGAATGATTCAATGGGAGTGCCTACAAGAAGATAAAGGCGCCAACTTAGAAGCCGACTGTGTGAAGTCACCTCTGACACTTTCCCCCCATGTGATTGCTAAGACTTTTACAAAACCTCATTCTATAATTGTAAAGTAGACAATTACTTAATGCAGAAGGTTAATTGTAGATTTTTAAACTTGTAAATATTTTAAAAAACTGAACCTGAAAGTGTCCTTTCTGGCAATAAGAATTTATACATAAATGCATTTATTGTTTGCAATAAATACATCCCTCTTTAAAGTATTTTTCTTTCACTTTGAATCAATTTTGTTCATTAACAAAATATATTTTTTCTAAATTTCTGAATAGGGTTCCTTGATATAAACCTTTATCATTGATTAATGTTACCTTTCTTTGTAAAGCATTTAAGTATCTGATAATTTTATTTCACACTGAGATTCTTACCAAAGTAACACATCTCAGCATATATGTACAATATTACAAGACCGTTGAAAACAAAACAAATAGTTAATTTAAAAATAAATGCTCAATTCAATTGCAAAATCTTATATTTTGGGAGAGTTTTGACTCTATGTTCAGTAATTATTTTATTAGTATTACAGAATCAAAACTAACATATGTGAAAAATAAATCTTTGAAAACTTATATGAGTGTTTTCCAGCTATTCATTTCCTATATTGCTAGCTTTCGAGGCAAACTGCAAAACTCTACTGAAGTTATGGAACAGAAAGAATTTTATAACTTTTTTAGGAAATGAAGAGGAATGTACAATTTGTTTTTCATTGATTTACTTGTCAATAATTGTTACAGTTTACTGTTAACCTCAAGATTGTTGTGCATTAAAATAAATTGAGGGGGCTGGAGAGATGGCTTAGAGTTTAAGAATGCATACTGCTTTTGCAGATGACCTCAGCTCAGTTCCCAGCACACACATTAGGTGGCTCACAACCACCTGTAACTCCAGCTCCATGGGTTCTGAAGCTCTGGCCACCAAGAGCACCTTTATTCACACGTACATGCTTACACCCAGCACACACATACAAGTAATTAAATATACTTAAAATCTCCTAAAAATTGAATCAATTCAAAGTGAAATGATTGAAAGCCATTCCATTAAATATTTTTTTAGTTAGGAAAATAATTTTGTGACTGAAAAGTATATCCATAATTTATGAAGCATTATAACTGTAGATTTGATTTCAAGGGTATTTACATTTACTTGTAAATTATGCAGAACTTATAAACAAGACATTTCTTATACATTATCACGGTCTTTCATTATATTTTTAGTATTTTATAAGACCCTTTTAAGAAGAGTTTTAAGAAACATATCTAGGCTCTCTAAATATTTAATCTTTGAAGAACATAGACAGATGTATGTTTTTCCAAAATGTATACTATGGACAAATCAAAACAATAGCACTTATCAGTAGAAGATTAACTGCTGATTTCCTGCCTAACATAATCTAACAAGGACCTGCAGTACAGATTTGTTTTCAGTTGTGTGTTGCTCATTTTGTTCAACATCTCAGTTTTGAAGATGTGTCTAGTATTCTTGTATCATCTGGAAATGTAGTTCTGATGATGATTATTCAGTAGAATCAAATGTTGGGTATCATTATTAACAGTCTGGTTTCTCTTTCTTTTTTGGCCAATAAGTACCACTATTGTAAGATGGAAATTCTTTTGACAGTGGTTAAGAGAAAGTAGGTCCTTGTTATTGGACGGTAATGTATTTGATGTTCCTTTAAGCTGTGGTACGTTTTATACAAGGACTGTTTCATTCCATCCAAGTACTATCAATTTCTACATGTATAAAAATCCTTTTTTTAATTTATGAATTATGAAGTCAGGTTTCTTTGCTTGAGGTTGCTAAAGGATATATGCAGTCATATATATTCAGATCTGACTTCAAATCTGACAACTGCCACATTTTCATGCAGTTTTCCCTGTAACAGACTCAGGCTTTCTAACTTTCTGGATAGTGTCATTTGTATACTGCTTCTCTTTTCAAACCTCAGGAAGTCAGCTTCCTTCCCATTTTAATGTTTGCCTTCTAATTTGTCTTCTTATAGTGGCTCCACTGATCTCTACTTCAAGGACAATGAAGATTTAGAAATTTAGGCCATCTTTACAATTTTTTCTCACTCTTTAATCTGTTTAGTTTGGTCAGCTAGTCCTTGATAATACTTCTTCTGCTTGCTATAGGCTCTCTCTTTCCACTGTTGATACCTCCGTTTCCCCTGCTTCTCTCCTGTCAACATGTCCCCTCACTCTTCATCTGTTTTCCCACTGTCATCTGGCCCTTGTCTGTCCCTTCCAACTGACTACCAAATTTATACCCCGATTGATGCTTGCTCTCAATTCTTCTATCTACTGCCTCCTGAATAGCCACTAACTTCTTACCCTAACACTCAGAACATTCCATGACAAAACTCAGTTTTACTTTCTGCCATTTTTATTATCACTTCTATACAATATACACTACATTTTAGCTCTTGTAATACTGATATATTTTCAATAATCTCATTATTAGCATGGACATTTTTGCCTATCCTTGTTCTCTCTTCTACACTCCTGACTTTTGTCCTTTTGGATTTGCCTGTTGACAATTTTACCTGCTTCCAAAGGCTTCCTTTGCCATATTAAAATCCCTTTGGGATTTGTTCTAATGGCTTCCTTTGGAAGACTTTCTGTGATCACAGAATAGATCCTCAATAATATTAACTGAGGGACACATTTGTTTCAAAATGAGAGTGAACGTGTGTATCTCTGAAAGTACCAATTTAAAGTTTAGATTGCATGCAGAAGATGTCCTCTGATTCCAAAATGTAACAATATTTTTGTTTTTAAGTCTGTCTATAATAAGACTCTACAGTCTTTTGAAATATTAAAGCTAACCTTGAAATTTGGTAGAAAAGCAGTACAAGTCATGGTAGCGACAACTTAAGATATGATTCATGGGACTGGAAAGATGAGTCAACAGTTAAGAGCACTGGCTGCTCTTGCAGAGGATCCAGGTATGGTTCCCAGTACCCACATGATAGCTAATAACATCCATAACTAAAGTTCTAGGGAAATCCAATGCCCTCTTTTTACCTCCTTTGGCATTGCATGACATGGGTTTGCTTATATACATGCAGGCAATACACTCATACACAAAATATAAAAATAAAATATTTTTCAAAAAATGAGATTATATAGAGGGAGATTGATCTTTATCTTTTAGACTGTAGTACAAGTGGTGTCTTTCTAAAAGATAAACTCTAAGGGGGAAACTGGTTTTAAAACTAATGTGTGAAAAGTTAAACTCTGATATATTCTGCATCTCAGTTCAAATTGGTAGAAATAAACTAGGAATTCAATAATTTATCCAAAAAAGAATACCAAACAAATAGATAACCAGAATCTCCTACTAATATTTCAGGAGAGAGGATAAGTTAGGGCTGTGAGAAAGTGAGAAATTCTGAGATTCATAATTAGTATGTAAGAGATTAAAAATTCACTTTTCATTTTTGGATTGATCTTTGCATGTATATTGCAATGACCACCATAATATGGCTTTATGCATATACCAGGATTTCTATGCTCTAGATGCTTAAGAGAATAAGTAGGAGACTGTGGGAAGGAGTAAGACAGAGGGGAAGACAAGAAGGAAGGTCTGATTTAGTGCAGAATATGAATTTTTATCTAATAATTTATACATTCATCTTTAGAAAATATTTGATCAACCGAATTATCCAAGTCCTCACTTTAATAAGTTCCACGTTAGCATTCTGAGACTGGGAGCACTGTAGGCAGAGGCCACAGGAGCTGTCAGGTAACTTCATACCCTAAACTAAAACACCAGATTTTAGAAATCCTGGGTCCACTCTGTTTGGGTTGGGATTAAGACATATGTGTATAATGTTTCTGAAGACTATTCAATTAGATTCTGTTGAACACAATAAAATGGATAATCATTTAAGCATATATTTGAGAAGATTCCTTTTTAAAAAATAGTACAGTGCCCTTCATTCAAGTTCAGACTTAGCTTTCCTGGTACAGCTTTTTTTTTTTTTTTTTTTATAAATTCTACAATGCTTCGTATTGTGGAGAGGAGAATAATCATTGGAGCCATTGTACAGATACTTGCTATTCTTTTTCTCTCCCTTTCTGTTGGTTGTTTGTATGTGTTCATTTATCAGTGTGACCCAAGCACATATCACTGGCATGGACCTATAGCAGGGATGGCGCGCAAATTGATGAAGTTTGATGATATTTTCTTTTATAAACTTAAAATATTATCTTTTTTAAACATTCAATATTTCTAACTATAAGAGACATTTGTTACTAGATCCAATTTATTTCAGGGTTTCAAATTGGTACTTTCTTGCTTTGCATGCCTCTAGATACCACATGTTCTGTTGGGGATAAAATTGAAGTATAAAAGTTAAGTATCTGTTAAAAACAAAGAAACAGTCATGTAGAACTCAGAATGCTTCCATTCTGGGTTGTGTTCTAAGAGAGATTCTAAGACCAATCACGCAACCACTATATGCAATTAGAAATAAACTAGGATGGACTGAATGAAAAAGCGTATCTTTTAGTGGAATGTTCTAGAAAGGAACAAGACTTATGTGTATGTGCATTAGCCAAAGCAGTGACAATACTAAATTTAATTGAAAATATGTGTTTGTGTTTTGGAGGCTTAAAAACTTCAAAAGTTCCAGAAAGCACAAATGAGAGCAATTATATATGTGATTTTTTACATTATATCAGACTATTGGAATGAAGGATAAAATTATTTGCCTAACCTAACCCAGATAGTAAAACAGTATATTTCACATTTCCTTTTGTAGTGATTGTGGGCTGAGGGACTGTACCATATTATTTCTGGCTGAGGAGAGTGTAGATTTCTATTGCTCATTGCTGTTGACATTGTGATCTCAGATTCCTTATGTGAAAAATCAGATGTCAGGATTAGGTGACTTCTAGGATTCATTGTCTGACTATCTGTAATGTTCAGAGCTATGAAAAACTAAAGGAAATAGTCAGTGTTTCATATTTGTATACCTAATGCCTGAACTGAAGTTCTTATGGAATTTTGAAATCAGTGATTAAATGAACATAAATAATGAAAGTTGCCTAAATACAATACATTGCTCTCTTTCTTCAGAACACTTCCTGGAATTGTGAGCTTATCTGCTTTCCCATGTAGTATAAATTAGTTATAATAATTTCAGGCCCAAGTTACTGAAAACCCCAATCAAGAAGACATAAAATATACTGATATTTATAATTTTACATAACAGGAAGTCTAAAGATAGGTCAGACTCCATCACTGGTTGATTGAATGACTAAAAATATATATTCTTTCTGTTTTGCTGCTTTGCCATCTACAGCTATCAAATATCTTCAAAATAGATATTGGAATAAGTGCTATCAACTACATAATATGTCCTTCTGTCTAAATAATGTTAAGTTATTTCTCAAAGAGGTCATCACCCTTCCTCCAAAAAAACTGTTCTGGATTATGTCCACAATTAGCTTGTGCTTCTGAACCTAGTATACAGTAAAATATTGGGTACAGTAGATATTTTAGCATTACTTCTCATAATTATTTCTGAGGAGATACAGTTTATAACACATAGTTCATTGTAGTTCACACTGTTAAATGAAAACTTTGAAATCACATAGGTCTGACTTTGGCTTTTTCTGAACATCTGTGTTATTTCTAAAACATATATTAATGCCTACTTCTTAGTGTTATTGGAGGCTATCTATCTATCTATCTATCTATCTATCTATCTATCTATGTATAAATCTTTGTATCTATCTATCTATCTATCTATCTATATATATATATATATATATCTTTGCCTTTATGTGTTGGTTCCAAAGGAGTGCTCTAATGTTGTAGATACACAGCTATTACCGCACAATTTGTTTGGTAATAATATAATACAACTTGTGAATTTATTACCTGGGTTTAATTTTCTTCTACATTCATGCTTTTCATTCAGTTGTCACTTAGAATAGTGGTTTCAATGATATATAAAACATTGGCTCTAGGATGAAAGAAGCTCATTTTGTGTGCCAAGAACACCCGGCTTTTGTTTCAGCATTATACAGGTCTCTCTATCCCTTTTGGCATTCTATATTTATTACCATTGGGAAGTTCCAAGTTTAGTTCCTGATTTAGTCTTCCCAGAGTCAGCCTGTATTTTTGCAAACTGGGAACATGGCCTTTCTCCCTTGAACAAAATTTGTTGTAAAAAAGCCTTCCTAAATAAATTCATACAAACCCCAAACCCAAAGCACCAAACACAAAAAGATATGTTTATTGACTTATTCCTCATTGTGCGAAATTATACAAAGCTATAAAGCCAGCTAAGGTTCGTTTTATTTTATGTCAATGTGAAATGCATAGGAAACATTTTCTTTATCACTATTCTTTTGAATAAGGATACAAATATGGATTTTCATCATTTTTGGATGCTTATTAAATGTCATATAAATTATTTGATATTAAACAATTTATATAAAGTAGTTGAAGATTTATAATAAATAGCTATAAGTGATTACTTTCAAATACATCCATGATTTGGATTCGGATCCCTATACCCAAATAAAACAACAATAACAAAAATTTTGCTCGGACAAGTAAAAAAGAAATGATGAGATGAGGACAACTTGGGTGACACATTTGAAGTTGAATATGAGTTTAAATAAATCCACTCTATTGCCTAGAGAGTCATGTAATGTTTATTAGCTTATCACAGACAACTTATATCACCATTGTGCTATTTCAGAATTAGCCATTTGTTCTCTGTGGCATGATTACTCCCTCTAGCATGTGTTCCTTATTTTGACATCATTCTTTAGTGGCAGTGTCTGAACACAGCTGACTTGCAAATTGCAATGGAAACAAATGGGGCAGGTTGTAGGACAATGGAATATTCCCATTTATTGAATTTCATTCCAGGCTATGGGACTTCAAATAGAAAAAAATGCATAAATATGAAGACACATGAATGAAAGTCAGAAATTAGCAATGTGTGCATTGGAAATATATAAATGTCATATGCTTCCTGATTAGAAATGAAAATATGTTTGTTTTATCTTTGGACACCCAAATGTATAGTCATACTACTGTATAGATGTTTCAGTCTGTGTTATGAATGTTTATGAAGATATGCCATTCTGAGTATTGGCTTCAGCTTTCTTTTCTAACTTCTTCAAATTACTACCTACCTTGTTAGTGGGACAACCGTACAATCCAGGAGATAGAGACATGTATACAGAAGTGGATGAATGGTGGGCAGAAAATAACAAAATGGCCCATTCAATAATGGAAATAGTCCTGGCAGATTTACTAGGCAACACTTCTTAGGGTTTTAATTTTGCCTTCAATGCTAATGAATCTGCATTAAAGGTAAAATAGAAATGCCATGCCTGCACTACTTTATCTTACTCCATTCTTTTAAGTCTTCAAGTTGGCATGTAATGTACTAATTAATTTTATCTGTCAAAATTATGTGCATATATGGAGTTATCAAGTAACAAAATTGAAAAAATTATTCCTTCTGACCACCAATTCAGTAGAAATGTAAAGTAAGTAAGTCAATTTGTAACTGTTCTTTACTTTTGGTCTTTTAAACAAAAATAATAGCAATAAACAACCAAAAGTATTGAATAAAAAGTATCATTAGATACACAGTACTCTAAATAAAACAAAGTATTTCACTTCGAATCTAAATGAAAAATATTTATTACAAATTCACAAGCTAGTGACTATGATGAAATATAGTGCTCAATAAACAACTAAATACCTTAGAAGTTATAGGTTTAAGAATTCAGGCTGATGTATTATTTTAGACACTAGCTCATTTTGGAAAAATGAAGTAGATGTTTAACCACAGTCAAGAGAATTTCAGGTACATATACAGTTATTGTAATTTATCTTAACTATGAATGTGAAGGATCATATACATCACTTACATAATAATTTTTAGAGATGGAAAGGAGCGATATCGGTGACCATGTTTCTAGTAGCTTGCCTAATGGACACTGGCCACCCAGCTAAAATGGACAACAAATAAAAGAAAGTCTTAACTTCAAATTTATGAAACAAAGCTGTTTTTTAGAGTCCAGTTGAGTAGAGCCTGCACTAATGAAACCGTCAATAAGAGCCATAAAGAAGGTCAACTCCGCATGGGCCAGTAAGCCCTGCATTCTGGCTAGACTGGGTTCCCATCAGAAATGCACAGGTGAACAGCTTGGTAGGTAAATGTAAATGCTACAGTCCCTGGAAGAAATAGCCCACCAAGTGATGTGGACACCAAAGTTTTTCTTGTAGTAGTCAAGTACAAATAAATGTGTTTAAATATTTAAATGCATTTTGATGTATTTTCTGAAAAACTGTAGTATTACTTAATTAGTAGAAACAGCTGCTATATGTATAAAATACATGTTACTTGATTAATGGAGCCTTATTCATTGATTATATATCATATTTTGAATTTTCACATCTATAATGAGTGAAGGATTGATTCTTTTAGGATTTGAAGCAATACTATTACCAGTGTACATATAACATGATTGTGTGCTTCTTTGTATGATCTTCAGACCTCTCAGTAAAGGGTCATTTTCAGTTTAATAGTTTTTATACCAATTCTCCAACTCACTCCATGTGCAAAGGACTACAAAGCTCTCGGCACTCCTACTGTCCTGGGTGTAATTCATATCTTGACCTCACTTCTAAATACTGCCACAGGTTCCTAAGTGCTCTCCTTTGCTTTACCTTTAATCCATAAGCATACAGTGTTGCTTCCCAGAAATGGTGCTGTAGCTAGAATACTTCCCAATTCAAAATCTTCACTGCTCCTTGTTCCCCAGAACAAAGTATCCACACATTCATCAGACACTTACTACCTTTTCAGTCAGCTGCTTTTCTAGAACTTGTCCATATGAAACTATCAGAGCACATTTCTTAGAAAATTTCCTTTGATCTGCATATGCATCTTCTGTTGTCTAGTCTAATGCAATGCTTTCTGCCTGCACGGATTTGATGGTAAAAATATACTCACATCAGAAAAGTGTTATTCAGTGTTAAGTTCATTGGTGTGCTGCACCCTTCGCAGCATTTATATTGTTTAAAACACTCATTATGGGGGCTGGAGAGATGTTTAGTGGTTAAGAGCACTGACTGCTCTTGCAGAGGACCTGGGTTCGATTCCCAGCTCCCACATGGCAGCTAACAACTGTCCTCAACTCGAGTTCCAGAAGATCAGGTGCCTTCTTTTGACCTCCACAGGCATTGCACAACACAGGTGCATTTACAAGCCTGCAGTACACTCATAAGCATAAAATAAAAATAATAAAATATTTTTTAAAGATTCATTATGCCATGAAGGTGATTAAAATATGCAAACTGGACAGGAAGTCTGGAAATGTGTGGGAATCGTCCACTCATAGGAGCATCCGTGGTTGGCAGACCCAAGTGATACACAATATTTGGCTTGTTTTCCAATGTGACTTAAATATGAACAAAGTAGCGTTGCTACACTGGTTTAAAAGTCTGCAGGGCTTTATGTGTTCTTAAATTCAGTTCTGCTGACTTTCAGGTAATCTGGCCCTGCCCTTTTTTTTCAGCCTCACATACCTTTGATGCGTTTGGCATTTATGGGATAATAAATCCCCTACCAGTCTCAATTTTGCAGTTTCCCTTCCCTGGGGTTGATGTAGCACCCCCTCCCTCTGTTTTATTTTTAATATATGTTTCCAGCACTATTAAGCTTCGAATATTTCTAGTACTGCCTCCAAATTATTACTGACATTGGGCTGAGGCCTTTCCCCCTAGGTTAGTGTGCCAAAACTAGGGAACCCACTCACACAGCCCACACTACAGCACGGCAGCCCAATGTCCCCTTTAGCTGACCCTGATGTAAATTGTGACTTCTTGTCTCCATTGGTTTGTCCCACTGCTTTAAATATTATTTTATATTTCTATTTATTTTTATTCCCAGTTGTACTCTTTCAATTTATGTCCACGCACCTTTATGAAATTTTGATTACCAGGCTTGCTCACAGTAGACTATAATTATTGAGACTTTTCTACAGAAAGGTGCAGTGGTAAGGGCTTACATTGAAAGTTAATACTGGGTAGTTTTTGCTCATAGCCTCATTTCTCACTTGTATAATGCTCATAATAGAAATGAGAAAATATGACTAGTATTAAAATATTACCTATAAAACACTAATAATGATACTAATAGTAACAGTATTGATAATAATATGCTAATGACAGTACTAATAAAATAACAATATAAACAATAAAACGTAGAGGATGCCAATAAATAATTTGGTGTTGTAAAGCCTAAATAACACATTGAATTCATTCAATAAACATTTATTCAATACTGTAGCTAGTTTTAGCAAAGTTCTATGTTAGGAATACCTTGATGAAAAAAAAAGCAAGATTAAATAATTTACCTACATATCAGTTGTGATTGCAATAATGTCAAAAGGATTTATAGCAGCAGGACTGTGACACTGTGACATTTATATCACATCTCTCAAAATAGCAATACAATTTATGGTACCCTAAGGTACATTCTGTGGTTATACAGTGTGTTTCTGCAATTTGTTCTGTATTAATTTTGTTGATTTTTATGCATCATATGTTGAATTTATGATATATCCCACCCAGCCAGTCTCAAAATTATGAACAGTAAACAAAGCATCACTTCACTTATATAACCACTTTCTTATAACCTGAAGTCATGGCATTGAGAAGTCTTCACAGATCTACAGCTGATGTTATTATTTAATATAATAAAGACAAGGCAAACAGAAATCCCAAGTTCATACAATGTCAGCATAGTGGGTGGCATCCTCTGTATTTTAAGGCTTGGGTAAAAATGTTTTTAGTTTTGGTAGAACATGAATTTAACCATGCTGATGTAATCCTGGCTGTATAACTGCAAAGTACAATATTCATTTCATTGAAGACATTATTTTAGTTTGACTCCTCAGTGGCTTCTTGAACTGTAAACGATGATGCTGTAGCATTTGCCAAGGTGACCACAGGCCACACATTTAATAACATATTCTGAGATGTTCCTTGTTGTGCCTGTTTTGTTTCACTTCCACATTAATCACAGAAAAGATGAATAATGGGCAAGCTGATAAAAGCCAATTTGAAACAGAGATCTACTTAAGAATGAGAGGAATGGTGGGAATGGAGGCAGTTAAAGGATTACACCTCTGAATAGTGCCTGAGTTTTATAACTAACTAGTTCAAATTCCATTGGTTGTTTTATAAGCAATATCCACCCAGTACTAGAGCTTTTTAAGTTTAATTCTGTTAGGGTGAAGGCACAGCTATGTGTCTATGTGTGGGTGTGCACACTCTTTTCCATCGTTATATTATTTCATAAACAGTTGTTTGAAGGTCGATTTATGTATATTTCATTCTGCTTCAAGAACAATAGAACCAGAACGTGGCTTGTATAAAGTCACATAGGGAACGATTTGGTCTATCTAAAATTAGGTTAGACAGTCTTGAGCAAAGAAATCAAAGCTGCCTTATATTTAGTTCTAGTGCAATATCCCACTGTGCAGCAATGTAGCCATGAAGTGCCCTCCTGGGCCAGTATAGGACACAGATGAATTCTCTGCAGTACATCTTTAAGTACCTATAGGTAGACACTTTATTCAAAGATGAAAGTAATTCATTTATCATACTACCAGAGAGTGCTAGAAATATTTTTAATATTTTAGATGAATTTATTTTGCATGTCACCACTTTCTCACCACAATCATGAAGTAATGTTATAAAACATTTAACTTTTCTGGCATGAATATTAAGTAAATATCTGTAAAACCAGAGAACATTTGGTTAGCAAGGAATACTCTGATTAACATTAGTAGGGCGACAAGCTGACACTTGATATGCTCACATAACATTACTGTCTTGTTAATATTTACTCTTTCTATATTAGAGTGCTCAACAAAGACAGTTTCAGATAGGCTATGTGCTGGATAGCTTTAGTGTCAACTTGACACACCTGGGTTGAGGGTGCCTCAATCGGGAAATTGCCTCCATTGAACTGGCCTGTGGCGATGTCTGTAGGATATTTTCTTAATTGTTGTGTGATGTGGGAGGGCCCAGCCCACTGTGGGTGGTGCCACCCCTGGGAAAGTGGGGCTGTGTTGCATAAGAAAGCAGGCTGAGCTGGGGACAGGGACCAAGTCTGTAAGCAGTGTTTCCCCATGGCCTGTGCTCCAGCTACTGCCTCCAGGTTCCTGCCCTGAGTTCCTACCTTGGGCTCCCTGATAAACCCAGATGTGAGATAAAATAACCTTCCTCCCCAAGTTGGTATTAGAGTATTTTGTCACAGCAATAGAGAGACAAACTAGGACCAAATTGGTACCAGAGGGTAGGGCTCTGCTGTGACAGACAACCACCAAGGACAGCAGTAGCTGTGGAATGGAGCTGGCCTGGGTCTGTGAGACGAGATATGTGTGCTGTGGACAGCAGAGTCAGAGCGGTGGAGCTGCCAGAACCCTCTGGAGCCCGGATTGTGAGTGAATCCCAGATGTCCAGCCTTGATGTACTTTGCTGCACTTTGGTTTTGCTTAGGTGTGCCCGATTCTTCACTTTGAAACAAGACAGTACTTGTTTTAGATTTTACAGAAGCCCACCCACAGTTAAGAGACTTTTAAGAGACTATGGACTTCTAAATGTTTGGATTTTTTAAGGACTGTGGGGCTTTTAAGGTTGTACTGTCTTATGCTGTGATATTAAGATCATATTATGGGGACAAGAATTGGAAGGGTTATGGTTTAATAGGGATGTGTTTGTGTGTCAAGTTGATGAGGGGTCAATTGTGTTGGATAGCTTTAGTGTCAACTTGACACACCTGGGATGAGGGAGCCTCAATTGGGGAATTACCTCCATTTACCTGGCCTGTGGCCATGTCTATGAGGTATGTTCTTGATTGTTGTGTGATGCGGGAGGGCCCAGCCCACTGTGGGTGGTGCCACCCCTGGGTGGGTGGGCCTGTGTTGCATGAGAAAGTAGGCTGAGCAGGGGCCAGGGAAGCAAGCCAGTAAGCAGCGTTCCTCCATGGCCTGTGCTCCAGCTCCTGCCTCCTGGTTCCTGCCCTGAGTTCCTACCTTGGGCTCCCTGATGAACTGTGACCTGGGAGATATGAGATAAAATAAAACCTTCCTCCCCAAGTTGCTATTGGTCAGAGTGTTTTGTCACAGCAATGAGAAACAAACTAGGACAGGCTAATTGATAAATATGCTCAGCATACTGGTGCTATCATTTGAGTAAAAGGAGAATGCTAGAATTGGTAGGATTCACAGAGTCACCACATTCCTTCACTTATTCCCACTTGGGCCATTCCAGGAATGTAAAAGTAAAGCATACAATATTTTCTTTCCCTTTCCTTCCTTAAATTTTCTTTTAATAATTTTTTTTTACTGTATAATTGACTTTTTCCATGCTGAATGTAGAGCTTGTTATAACAGTCATTTTGTACAGACATGTCAAATTTCAGCTTCCACCATGAAGGATAATATGTCTATAAAAAGGAAACAACAGGGCTGGAGAGATTGCTCAGTGGTTAAGAATACTGACTGTTCTTGCAGAAGACCCAGGTTCGAATCCCAGCACCGATATGGCAGCTAACGACTGTCCATAACTCCAGTTCCAGGGATCCAACAGCCTGTTTTGTCCTCTGTGGGCATTGCATGACACAGGCGCACCCACCTACATGTAGGCATAACATTCATACACATAAAATAAAAATGATAAATAAAATGTTTTTTAAAAGGAAATAAGAATTGTCTAGTAAAGGAAGGGAAAGTTTCTCATTTATTTTAAAATTATTATCAGTATCATTGTCTACTTAAAGTGAATGAGAATAAATAATAAATAAAATGAATTAGAAACTGGCAAGTTTGACCCTTAATGAGTCCCTAAGAGAAGCCAGGTAATGTATATGTCTAGGAATGGGATTAAGTTACCATTCCTAAGTAGATTTTCCTTTAGTTGACATCATAGTTAGAATAAAATGTGGGAATGGTGGATTTTTCTTATGTCTATTTGATGAAATATTATCTCATATATACTAAAACTCTTGTCACTGATGGAGCTAATAAACCTGGGACAAAAGTCCAACCAAATAGCTTATATTTATATATTGATATTTCAGTATGTTTTAAGTTTAGACCTAAATGAGAATTCAGATATATCAATCATAAAATTAGGCACCCAGTTTTCATGTTGAAAAGCTCTATTTGTTACAGATTTTCATTATAATTATACTAAATCTGTCTGTATGAAAACTGATTGTGGTTCTGATAACAATCAAATGTATCCAATCTTTCAGCTTTGGGAATAGAAAAGAGTGTCTTTACAGCACATGTGTACCAACAGAGGTTTCTTCCCTGGGATCCCAGTGAACTAGCTTTGTTATTTTGTCTCAAGCTATAGTCAATGATGCTAGGAAATTAGAACTATTCCTGCATGGACAGCTGGTAATGTGGAGGACATATTTTGATCATCTGTAATTTCCTGTACCCTACATGAATTATTATCTAGCCCGCATAAATTCCCAACCCTTCATATGTTTTCCACTTTTAGATACTGTATATCATTAGTTTTAAGATGTCTCATTATTTTATCTATCACTAAAAGAAACTGTTGCCAGCTGAAATATGACACAGTTCCATTTTATCACATAAGATCTTTATTTTGTACTTTGGAAAAATCAGCATAAGTCTTATGATGTGTTATGGACATGAACTTGATAAAGTAAACAAACCATTAAATAACTTGACGGAACTATCTCAACATTTATTTATGTTGATATTTCAACTTTTCTAAGTTATGTTTCTATACTGAATCATCTGTAACATTTTGTGGTTGTGTGGTAAGGCAGCATCTAGTTTGCAAAAAAGCTCTGTTCCCTGAGATTTCGTCCATGCCACTAATTTCCATTCTGTAAGTTTTATGTGTGTGTGTGTGTGTGTGTGTGTGTGTGTGTGTGTCCAAATATGTCACAACTACCGCCTCCATAATTTTACTTAGGCAGCAATTACTCTAGACCATTCACTCATAAATGAGATTTCTGCATGTTGTATTTGACAAAAATACAGTAGTATATCCTTCAAAAAATAGTCTGAATTTGTTTAATCTAAGAATATAGATATACTCTACATATATATATACACTGGAAAAATGACCACTTCCCAGACTTCAGTTTCCTTGTATTTCTTAAAAATTCTATTATCTGTGTGTGAGTATGTGTGTGCATGATGTATGTACATGTGCCATGGTGCATGTATGTGGAGGCCAGAGGACAACTTTCAGAAGTTGATTCTCTCCTTCCACCTTTATATGGGTTTGGGAGATCAAGATCAGGTTGTCAGACTTGCTCTTCAAGAGTTGTATCAGTTGAACCATCTTGTCAGTCAGTCCCCATTCCTTAATTTTATACTGAAGTCACAAATTCTGGTGCTATAATCAGATTTTCATATGGTATCCAACTCAACTATATAGCACATGAGATTTGGTTGTTTGACCCTTAACCACTATATCAAAACATACTTAGGAACTTCCCATCCTCAATTATTTTATCAAAGGAGGGATATCTGATTTTATTTCAACATAGAGAACATCTCTTTAATCAATTATATTTGTTTTTTTATTTCAAGTAATCTTTTAAATGATGAAGATGTTATAATGCAGTTAATTATGTGTAATATACTATGTTTATGCAGGTCATCAAGGGAAGCTAACATCTTAAGTCAGCAGTTGTAGAGGAGGCATACATAAAAACATACAGGTCTGAAAACTCTCCTTATTCATTTAAACTTTTATTTTGACTAATGTAAACACACACGTATCTAAGGAAAATAGAGCAATGCACTATGACCTACTTTTAGTATTTATCTCATTTTCCAAAACTTTCCATCTGTTTTACCTCTTTTTCTCCCCTATGGAGTGATATGTTAGGGGCCAGGTCCTCTGCATATTTCCAGAGGGTCTTGCATATTATAGCAATTGATCAACTACTGACTTATCTCCTCTCCCACTCTACTGTCTTGAGTAGGAGAGGCAATTACTTGGCATTGTATCATGTCTTTATGCGTATGGAAATACTCTTTGCTCATATAGGAGGTATATTAACATAATTCTGTCATTAACCCTCATGAAATTACTGTAATTTATCACTTTCAAAGACCTTATCCATATTTACATTTCCCTGATCACATTAAAAATATTTGTGGAACTTTCTTCTTTTCCTTCTTTCCTTCTTCCATTTTCTTACCATGTTTCTATCCTGTTGTCTCTCCTTCCTTTCTTATGAATCAAAACAGAATCAAGTCAAACCTATATTTGGATATTATGCCCCTACACTCTCTTTAACCCTCCAATATTTTTAGAAAAAAAATCCTTCCTAGCTGTATGTAACATTGAAAGCAGCTGTCCTCAGTGAGCTTCATGTCAGAAAATTTGGCCTCTAATATTCGTGGTATAACCAGTTGTTGAACAGATTAGACTCAGTAGGACATGAGCAAACGGCAGCTTGATTCCTTCTAATCTCTACCTCCTTGAAACAAGCTCTATGAGACCATTTTTCATGGCTCCTAGTCAAATTTTCTTGTTCCCTATTAGGTATTAATGAACTGAGTCTTTTCCTGCTCCTGAGTAGTCTAGTAAAATGTATGACTTTATTTTTCCATTCATTTTTAAGGATTTTTTTTTCTTCTTCTACCTCCCCTAGCCATCCATCTGGACCAGTTCTCTTCCACAACGTGATGGGTTCTTGTAGCTTTTTATTTTGTGTATGTTTTTTTACCCTGTCTTCTCTGCCTGACTTGCTGTTCTTTCTAAATCTACTATGCCAGACCAGCATTAAGGTGTGTGTGTGCGGGGGAGTAAGAATATAGAGCAGTTTTGTATATCTCGTGTCACTTAATCTATTGTGAAGCTGTTCTCTGTTTCAGAGGCATATAAGTATGCTGCTTCTGTCATGAAGGACATTGTGAGTTTTCCAAGGAATTTTCACCTTTTAGAACTTCCACCTATTTGTCTCTAATTGAAACTTCTAGTTTCCTCTCAACTTATCTTCCTACAAATGTTTCGATTAACTCTCTTCCAGAAAAAAATCTCTTGGGAAAATAATGGTCCTTTAACTCTCAAAATTGTCTCATTTCAGAATTCTACCAGCCAGTAAGGGAAAAAAAATTATCAATAGTGGATTCTTAGGGCTAGAGAGATGGCAAGAGTTTACTGGAGTGCTATACCATCTTCTCCCTTACCTTAGTCAAAGTTTCCTTTTCTAACTCTAATTGCTGACTTTCTAGAGCTGAGGGAGGCCACATTTCTAAGAAATCCTCTATATGAGGTGGTTGGATAGAGCAGAACTTTGAGGTTTGACTATAGGAAGAAAGGCCTACACATCCAATGAGGATCTGATTCTTTCTTTCTTTCTTTCTTTCTTTCTTTCTTTCTTTCTTTCTTTCTTTCTTTCTTTCTTTCTTTCAATTTTAGGTGTATGTGTGTTTTGCTTACATGTAAATGCATTATGTGTCATACAATGCCTGCAGAGTCCAGAAGAGGGTATTAAATCCCCTAGAAATAGTGTCATGGATGGTTAGTTGTTAGCTGCTGTGTGAATCCTAGGAATCCAACTCTGGTCCTCTGAAAGAGCAGCCAGTGCTGAGAAAAATCTTCCCCTTGGTCTACATTATAGGTCAGAAAATGGGAATTCCTAGGAAGTATATTTATTTGTATGATATATATTAGTTGTCAGGTAGATTCAAAGGTGTTGTAATAGCTAAGCTGCCTCTAAAAGGACCTGCATGTATGAACTGGGCCATCTTTATCCATAATCATTCTTTTGATGAGTACAGGATGTTCAATATGCCTTGTATTTATTCCAAGTTGTACTACAACCAATAGCGATAAACAAGACTATGCTTATCTTCCAAGAGATCACTTCAGAAAGACATTCCCTTAAATGCCTATACTGTGTTCTCATATCATTTCATTAGCAATTTATTTATTCATGAAACATTTCCTTCTTCTATAAGCAATGAATGAAAAGAGACTATGGCCCAGGAAGTAGTGGCAAGCCTGAAGGTAAGGTTGGATAGGTCCAGAGTGTTGTGGGTTCTCCTCAGGCCAGCTGTGAAGACCCTAACCTGGATCTGGTCCCCTGCCGATTAGGGGGGCAGGAGGCGTTGAGTCACAACACACAGATTCCAGGAGATGGGTAGAAGCAAGCACTAGGCGAGGTGCTGTAGGCTCATTTAATGCAGGAGGGGGCAGGCCTTATATTTTCCTTTTCTCCACCCTCAAGTCCCTTTAGTCATCTTATGGTTTTCTGATTGGTCCACACCACTCAGTCTGTCAGCAGTCACTGGGCTCAGGAGCAGGGTACTGAGGTGTGGACTCCTTTTGGTGGGCTATTTGCAGACCAAGAAGTAAATTGAATTCTCACTGAATCCCAGGGCTCTGAGTCTGTGCCATCTTTGGAGGCCTCCCGCTACACCAGAGCTCAGAGAATTCTTAGAATTCTGACACTGCAGACTCTGTAAGGGCTTCAGAGAACACTGAAACCATTGCTTTCAATATACAGAGGAAGAGGATAAGAAGTTTTCGGGGAAACTCTGTGTGCATTATTAAATGATTTGGTCACAGAACTCCAAACCTGGGCCACATTTCTTTGGCTCTTAACTACCTGTCTTTTCCTCTATGGGACAAAGAGAAAACAAAAAGAAATTAAATAATGATCAGAGAACAATCACAGGGGCTTTTTCCTCTATCATGATGCCTGGTGGGAGAGCTTGCCATGCCTCCAATCTTAGCACAAGGAAAGTAAGTGAAACAAAGCCAAGTAAATAAAGCCCTGGATTTCAGCAGCATCAGATATTTACAGGTAATAATATCACTTTTTGCTCTGCTGAAGAAAAAAATATGCATATACTTTCCCTCTTGTCTCTCCTGTTCCTTTCCCTTCCCTCCCCTTTCCTCCCTCCTTCCCTTTTTCCCTCCTCCTCCCTCTTCTCCTTCCCTGTCTTTCCATTTCTCCCTCTGTCCCTCTTCTTTTTTTCTCTCCCTGTCTCCCATCTCCCTCCCTCCCTCTCTCTCCCCCACCTACTTCTCTCCCTCTCTCTCCCGTTCATGCTTTTACACTCTTAGCATATGCTCTCTTTTACATACTCCTAATTTCAAGTTATCATAGAAACACGTTTTAGTGAAATGGCTCCTTAGGACCCTTAACAATACCATTGCAATCACCTCAGGTATTTTTCACCTTGGGATATATTTGACTGAAAAATGGTGATCAAAAGATTGAGTTTTCTTTGAACTGTTAGTATTCCACTAAGTTTGGAAAACTACAGAACCAATATGTGAAGCAAGCAGCCTTCTTATCAAGTGGTGTTTGTGAGGCATATAGATTTGTGCTTAAGAAATATCTCCTTTCAGAATGAATGATGTATTGATTGAAATATTGACCTTTTTAGGATAAATGTTTATATGTAGTTTCAATGTCACACAATTTTGATTGATTCAATGTTTTGTTACATATCTATGTCTCTAAAATCAGGTTTTTTTTGCATAACAAAGAATATTTATGTAAAGTGTATTTTCATTTAAGGATCTGGAAGTGGCTTTAGGAATAAGAAGATTCAGCCATGGTTCTGTTGTTCACTTTAGAATAAATGGGGTTTTTTTCACCTATTTCCTATGGACTTAGTTAAAAAGGAAAGAGGTTATGTTGGTTTCGTACTGCTTTTATAACAAATTATTACACATTTATTAATATCAAATAAAAATGTTTATTTCCTTCTTCTTTATGTTTGAATACTAAAATTTATCTCAGCAGGCTAAAATCAAAGTATTGGCAGAGTTGTGCTCTTTTCTGAAAATTCAGGAACAGAGCTCATTTCCTTATCTTCCAGATTCTATGCCCATTTATTTTCCTTGGCTCCTGGTACCTCTATCAAAGCCAGGAACATAAGTCCAAGTTTCCTCTACACTGCCATCCCTCTGGCTCTCCCAGATTCTCATCTGCTTCTAAGGCTCCTTGTGATTACATCAGGACAACCTGTCATGTCTAGACTAAGCTCAGTTTAAGGTCAGATGATTAAGGACAATAACCTTTCTTTACCATGCAACTTGGTCAAATTCACAGGCATGGCGATTAAGAGAAAGATTTTTGGGGGAGCCGTTATTCTGCATGCTACAGAGCTCATATGATTCAAGCAGAAAGCTGTTACCAACATTGACTCCACGGCAAGTGGCTGAGAACGACTGCATGTCTCTTGAGAGCTTTCTGGGGGACTTGTGTGATAAGTGTGCTCAAACCATTTTCCCTAAAGCATACAGCGAGGCACGCATCTTTCCGCTGGCCTCACCAGAGGCAAGGATGGCCAGCAAGTAAGTCTGTGTTGTTATTAGTATATTAACTACTAGTTGTGAGTTTGTCTTGCGTCAATGACCCTAGGCTATGTCATTAGGTCAAAATAAATCTGAGCAAACTGAAAATATAGCCAGTTTCAAAACAAAGTTCCTGTAAACAATGTGTCAATATTTTAAGTCTATTGCAAAATTTTATGTTTGACAAATGGTAAATAAAGTTGTAGCGTACTTTTTCACAAAATATATAGTGAAGTGAATCTTATAAAATATGCAGATGACCAATTAGTTTATTTTGAGCAAATGAAATGCTGTCAATTATTTCTTTTTGCCTTTATGGAAGGCTAAAGAATTGGTTGCTTGTTTTCTTAATATTATAAATCATGCATGAGGCCATTTTCCATGCAAGTATCTAATATATTTTGAGCATATTTCCCTCCATGCCCCACTGCCCTCCTTCCCATTGGTTCACTTTGTTCACCCAGACATTTGCTTCTACTTTCATGTCATGAGTACATATTGGGATTCTATGTGTCTATAAAGACTAGGACCCACAAATGATAGAACATGTGATATTTGGCTTTCTGAGCCTGACATAATTTGTTTAAGATAATCTTAAAAGCATCCATTTTCCTGCAAATGACATAATTTTTGTTCTTTATGGCTGAATCTGTTTGTTGTGTATAAATACCACATATTATGCAGATAACCCTGACATATTGAGATCATCCATACCAACTGTTTAGCAGGTGGTTCTCCTCCTTGGCATCCCTGTTACTGACATACTTGGAAGTAAGCATTGTGTATCATCATGGTATGTGGGTTCAGTGTCCATAATGTAACATAATCTGTAAGATACTTCTGGCTGGGTATCACAGCCTCCCTCACCTCCTTGCTCTTTACATTGTTCCTACTCTTAAATTATCCATAACCTTCCCATCACAGCCCGGAGTTAAAGATAACTGGATTTCACATTTTGAAGATCACAACTCCTAGAACTTAGCATTACCAGGTTTTTAACTTTCATTATGTATAATTAATTGTGATTTAAAGGAACACTGGCTATGATCAAGTGAATCACTGGAAATCACTGAAAAAATATGGTCAATTCTCCTGTCACAATAAGCATGGTTTAATGCTTTCATTTTCTTTTTACAACAATATGGAACATCTCCCAAATTCCTACCTGTATTTTTTTATTTTTTTGTGATACATTTCATTCAAATTATGATTTTACACCTTTCAAATATAAAAAGTAAAGTGTGTTTTATATCTGAGGGTTTCTAATTTATATAAAACATTAAAAATTACTTTCACTCTTAGTACTTTTATTAGAAATGTTACCCTTTCTTTTTATGAGGAAAGGGAATGCTAAGTACCCATGGTTAAATTGACCTGGGGCATACAAGTGGATAATAAAGCCTGTAAGTACCACACTTCTTGTGCTCAGTGGTAAAGACTGACATCATCTTGTGCTCTGGCTGTTCCATGCTCTATTAGACATAACGGAAAAGATCACTTGTGACATATAACCTGTTTTAACACTTGCCTCAGGATATTACCATTGTGAAAGGGATTTTCTTAGTCTTGTTAAATTCATACTGAAATAATCCACTTTATTCATGTCCTCAAGCTCGTGTTTGTATAGCAGCCATTGGTTTCATAATAGTTCAGGCTGGCTCAGAAATGGAGAATTTGTGCTAGTGATCACTTTAATGTTCAGAAAAGAAAAGAAAAGAAAAAAACAAAAAATTCAGTGTTAACTCTCCAAACAACATACTGATTACTGACAAACTCTTTGTTACTTCTGTTAACCTCCTACTTAATTATTCTGAAATAGTAATTGTTTTCATTTTCATTGCCCATACATCTGACTAATGTATAGCTAGTTGTGCAAAGCACATAAATTTCAAAAACGCCTGTATACAAACAGAACCCACATTTCTATAAATTATTCTTTCAGATTTATATTTGAAACATTCAAATTTCTTCCATGTCCCAAAAACATGTAGATAGAATTTTATTTTTGTGCATGTTAATCTTTGATTACTTTATTGTTATCTTTCATTCTCGGTGATGTTGGAGGCATTAATTAAACTCATCTAACTCATATATTCATAATTCGCACACTTCATATTTTAAACTTATTGTTATCATCCTTCCTCCTTTGCTTAAGGATAATCTACAGACTTCAAGTGGAGAATCTGAAGGAAGTACTGGCTACTTAGTTTTCTCCTGGCCTTCATCACACCACTCAAAGCCAACCATAAATTTCCTTCTCACTTGCTTTAGGCTCTTATTTGCCTCTCAGAGGCAATTTTTATGAAACTGTATTTTTTAATGTCATTCGTACCTTTTATGTACATATTACTCTTTGGCTTATGCCTTTTATTTTGACATAAATATTTCTCTTCAACCATTTATTTTCTTTCACTCGTGAAAACAGTCAGCTTTAGTGTTTTCTTTCATCTCTTTCTACTTACACTGGGAACAACAAAACAAAAAACAAAACAAAAACCTGTAGAGATTCTTTACAAGCTTTTATTTCAATTCTTTCTTTTTGGTATTTTGTCCTGTTTTGTGATAGATAGATAGATAGATAGATACATAGATAGATAGATAGATAGATAGATAGATAGATAGATAGATAGATAGATAGATAGATAGATGATAGATAGATAGATAGATGATAGATAGATAGATAGTGACATTAAGCTGTATCATTAAATTTCACTTCTTAAAATAGTCATCTTAAAATATTGTCTTGAAATATATTTTATTAGACAACTAACAAGTTAGAATAAATTATATATTTCTCATTTCTCATAATCATGAAAAAAGTTTTATATTTCTTAAGAGCTATCCCATGAAAGATATGGGGATAGAGCAAATGACAATCTGCTATTGTTCTAATTTTCACAGTCACTCAGTAGTGGCAAAATCAAGGTTTTCAGACCAAGCTATTTCTATTTATATCACTAAAAGTGGGACATAATATTAGCTATTTCAGAAAAGCCATGCCAAGGTGAATAATTTATGAAGGAAATCTTAAAAAGCTTAATTGCCTAACTTATTCAAGTACTAAATGTTATTTTTATGTATTGTTTGTAGTTTAGGGTTTCAAAGGGTTAATAATATAAAAACATGCAAACAGCAACACAGACTTTTATGTAAATTTTGCACACATAAAGAAAAGATGAAAAATGTAAAGTTTTAGGTTCTGCTGTCTAAATATTAAAGGATAACTCAATATAGTTTTTTCTTATAATAAATCTGAATTTTAGAGCTTTTTGAAAGTTACATATTTATGGTTATATTTATAGTGTTTTTTATCTGGTTTTTATGTATGACGTGTTTGTATGTGTGTATATGTGTGTGTATGTGTGCATTCATGGGGTAGATATATGCCATGGTGCTTGTGTGGCAGACAGAGGCCAACCTCAGATACTACTACTTCCCTTCCTTCTTGTGTGAGACAGGGTCTCTAATTCACCACTGCATGCACAGGCTGGTTGGCCTGCAAGCTTCTGGTATTATCTTGTCTCTACTTCTCATCATAGAAACACCAAAATTATAGCTACTCACTATTTCCAGTTTTTATGTGGGTTCAGACTTGAACTCAGGTCTTCATGCTTGGGTGGCAAATACTTTATTCACAGAGCCATTTTCCTAGTCCTATTTGTGGTTTTGATAAAATTTCCTTTTCATATCCAAATCGAGTTTTGATTAGAAAAGGCTTAACCTTACAATTGACCAATGTTTTCATAAAATATAAACAAATAGCAGTGGTCAAAAACACAGCCTTTGTAGTGAAAAGAAAGCTGAGCACAAAAATATAAGTTACCTATTCATTCACTTCAAAACACAGCATACACTGAACACATTCACGATATCCTAGTTAATTTGTTTTCCAGTGGGAACTCATGCTTGTGAATTTTATTCTTTTGGATACAGTGTCAGCTATTTTTCTTTTGTTGTGATAAAGCATCATGGCCAAAAGCAACTTATGGAAAAAAGAGTTTATTTTGGCTTATGATTCCAGATGGAGAGTCCATAATGGAGAGGCATGCTGCCAGAGAAGCAGGTTGTTCACATCTCCATCCACACACAAGAAGCAGAGAGAACTGGAAATGGAGTGATGCTATAAACTCTCATAGGCACCCTCAAGGGATACTTCCTCTATCAAGGCTCCCCTCCTAAACCTCCCCAGGTATCACCACTAACTGGGGACCAAGTGTTCAAATACTTGAGCCTATGGGGGGCATTTCTCATTCAAATCACTCCTTTCTAAGCCCTGGCCCCTATAGGCTCATGGCCATATCATACTGCAAAATGCACTTAGTCCAGCTTCAAAAGGCCCTATATCTTTAATAATCACAACACTGTTCAAAACTCCGTTTCTTCTGAGACTCAAGACAATTTCTTAACCCCTTATAAAATTAAAGAGAATTGCATACTTCTAACACACAATGACACAGAATATGCATTTCCAACAAAAATGGAGAAAAAGGGACATAGTTATGAAATACTATACAAAAGCAAGACTGAAATCTAGCAATGCAAATACCAAATCCTGGACCTCCATTTCCCATATCTGGGAGTTTAATGTTAAAAAGCTTAGACACCTCTGCCCTTCCAGCTCTTCTGTCCACCACATACCTCTGTTCTTGGGCTGGTTTCATTTCTTTTATGTAGCTCTCCTTGACAGATGTCTCATGGTTCTGGAATCTCACAGCATCTAGGGGTCTCCACTGTAACCCAGGTTTTACCTTCATAGCTTCATAAATGGCCTCTCAGGGGCTTCTGACCACTCAGTGCCTTCTTGTCACTTCCCTGCACATGTTGCCTGGCCTTAGGAGGGCTCTGAAAACAGAGAGGAAGAATCCACAACCCCCTCACTCGTATGTCTTTCATGATTCTAAGGGCAGTACCACACGAACTACCTTCCAAGTTCAGCTGCCAGATTGGGTTGTACCTAAGCCCCTTTGATCACTTTCGTAGCAGCTTTTGTATGTTGAAGCAGTTGATATCTAGGAATAAGTAACCCATTAATCTTTCTCCTTTCACAAATTTGAAGCCCATCTGGGTGGGGTATTTCCCTGGAATCGCTCTTCCCATTTTTCCAGTGCAGAACAGGAGGCTCTTAGTGGAGCTAATCTTAACATTTCCTGCATCTCTTTTAGCACATGCCTTGAGTATAACATTAAGGTTCCTAATGCTCTTCTTCTTAAACTCTACATTTTATATATCTTATTGCCCCACTTGATATTTTTCATTGTATATCTGCATAAGAGTTAGCAGTAATAACCAAGCCACTGACTTAACATTATGCTGACATTTCATCCACAAACACTATTTTTTTAATTTAGCCTCTGGAAATATTTTAGGACATAGACAAAAGGAAGCAAAATTTTATGTCACATGGGCTCTCTAGCCCAGTTGCTAATAGGGAGACTTTGTTTTCCTCTGAACATCTTGAGATGGTTCTCCACCACAACATTACAATCAGCATTACCGTCTCCAGGCTCCTACTAAAATGACTTGCTAAGTTAAGTTCTACTTGGAGCATTCAACTGCTACTTTAGTCCAAAGACCCAAAGTTCTCCATATTTCTCCAAAAACAGCATGAACAGATTCTTAATAGCATCACATCACTCTGTACCAACTTCTGTATCAATTATTTTTCTGTTCTGTGCCAAAATTCTTCTGAAGTTAAAAATGAAAATGCTCAAAGTTGAGACCTGGGATGGATTAATGCTAGGTTCAGAGTTAATATAGTTTCCAGTATTTTAATTTAATGTGGTCTTTGACCCTCTAGTTCTACTCCAAGGGTCGTTTTTATTAGACAGTTGTCAGTTCCCATGATTTCCCCCACATCACTGCTGCATTTGACAGGTGTTCCTATTAAATTAAATGATTAAATTAATTTGAACTTTCTTTTGAACCATGAGAAAGGTTGGATAATGTTGATTTCTCTTTTATCACAGATGTGCACAAGTATATACAAATATAAACAACTAAATTCTTAATGAGGACAGACAAATCAAAGACACATAGAAGTCCTTAAACAAAGCAGAAGGTTCAGACTCTAAAGATGGAGAATTGTTAAGGATGTCTTTTGATAGGAACAGTAGCTGTGAATCACAAAAACTATTTATTGAAATAAACTCTCAAAATCTCCCTGTCAACCTCCCAACCTATGAAGATTGCTTTCCTAAACATGGATGGTGGTTAGCAATGTAGCCAGTGTCTATCCCTTCACTTCAGCACAGTGAAGACCAAGAAAACAACTTGTCTTATTTTCAATAACTTATTATCCATATGCACATGTTAAGGAAGAACTACATTCTTGTAACTTGCAATGCATTATGGATTCAGTTGAATATTTTTGTTGAAATTATTTTGAAAGTAGCACCTCTGCCACATCACAGGCTTTCCTCTGCTTAAAATAATGTTTCAACAGTTGGGAGATGGCTCAATGGGTAAAGTGTATGGCACAAAATGGGGAACCAGAGTTTGTCTACCTAGCACCCATGTGAAAATCCAGGCATATATGACAGGTCATCTGTAATCTCAGCACTCAGAGATAGAGATAGGGTCCCTGGAACACACTGACTAGCTAGACTAGTGTAATCAGAAAATTTTGGGTTCAGCAGTAGACCATGCCTTAATAAATACTGTGAATAGTAATCCAGAAGACATCCTATATCAACTGCTGGCCTCCACATGTGTATGACCACTATACACACAGGACACCACACATACACCACATATACATACACATATATAACTTCACATTTCCAGATGGTTTTTCATCTTGGCTACAATACATTGTTGTACTCTATTACTTTGTATACACTCTTATTTGTACTTTGCTCTAATTCAAAATGGTTAATTGGTATCTGTGAATTTCATGTGTAAAATAAATACCATAACCAATAAATAAACTTAAAATGTAAAGACTTATTCTTTGATAGAGTTTATGGTACAATTTTGGAAGTCGATAAATTGTTGGAACTCTTAATTACTCTTTTAGAGGATTTTGCATAGCCAAATGTGTAGGTCTGGGGAAATATCTTCAAACAACATGATTTTCTGTCTGAAGTATTCTTAACTGACATAAATTTCAAAGGGTTCCATATTTTTCTAGGTACGATTCAAGATAATTTTTTCTCTAGAATGGTGCCCCCTAGAATGTGACACCATGTGTTTCTTATAGGCACAAAGGTTATTTTGGGCTCCTGAAAATATTAGATCAGTCAATCATCAAGAAATATATTTTCTTTGACCCAGTTTACTTGAGTTATTTATATGAAACTTCAAAGTGTAGTGTCTAAAATTGCTCCTGATAGTGAATCTTTTTTTTTTTTAATATGCTTCAGTTCCCATGGAACTCATTTAAGTTCAAGGCATCCGTTGACTTACAGGCCTAAGTATATTGGTACAAAGTTAATCTCTGTACAGAAGTTAAATAACACACACACACACACACACACACTTACACATGTCTTGGAGCACAAAGGACAATGTGAAAGATTCAGGGAGAAAGCAATGGAGATCGGGTGGGATTTGGACTTGTATTTTGAAAGCTGATGCATCTAGCAAGAAGATGATTGTTAGTAAGGGTTGTCTCTTCTAAACTTATAAGCCATGGAATCTGGTCAACCTGAATGCTCAACCTTTTATTCTTATTTAAAATCCTGGGGGGAAAATATTTAATTTTTGACATGCTAAGGATGAAAACTAAGTTTCCTGTCATGCTTTAAAAATGATAACATTTTATACAGATGAATTCCATTACCTTTCCTTGAACTTAACTCCTAAACTTCACATCATCTGGCAAAAAATATAAGTGGACATTGTGAGTCTAAATACATAAAGCTACAGATAAACATTTTTAAATTACTGTGATTTATCTCTTATTTGACCAAATATATCTTTATAGTGAGTAGAAATGCCAGGTGCAATTTGGAATTTTCTGACACTCTATAGTTTCTCACAGGAACTGGACCTCCACTCTTGGTCCATGGCCTATTCCTTTTCTCCTCCTGTCCTTATCCCACCCAGCACCATGAAGAGATGTGTGTGCACTTGTAGGCAGCTCTGACTGCATAATCAATCTCTAGTCACACTCCAAGCCCTTGGAAAAATGTTAGTTCTGTTAGTCTTTTTGTGGCTTTGTGATATGCTCATGAGCACAGAGATTCCCCAGAGGAAGATATACTTTGGAAATGGCCTTGAAAGTGATGTTGGACAATTTAAACAGGCAGTTTCAGAGTGCCAGACACCCATAAGATGGTATGTGGAGAGGAATATAGACTTTGAGTAGAAAAGCCCCTTCCTTCCTGGACCCTTACCTCTTCAGAAGGGTTGTGACAGTGGGGAGAACAGCACTGATTATAGGGAAAGATCCTGGATCTAAGGGTACTCTGAGTATTCTGACTTTGGGGATTTTTTTTTGTGATACATATTTCTTAGAATGTGAAATTGTTCCTGGGAAACACATGAATGTGGATGATGAAGATTAGAGATGGCATTGTAGAAAAAGGGAAATGTATTATTCATAGAACTCAGAGAAATTTTAGAGACAAAATTAATGCAGAAATCTATGAATAAGCACGAAGAAACGATGCACATCTGAAGTGATTGATTTAATCATTAAGCAATGCATACATGTATTGAAATGTCACATTTTATCTGCAGATATGTATGACCACTCTGTGCTGGTTAGAAATAAAAATTATTCATAAAAGAGCCCAGGGAGATGGTTCAAGCCTATTTGATCTTGGTCTTCTTGATAACACTTCCAGCAATGAAGGGAAACACGACTATATAAAAGCCTCTCATTTGGTGGCAAAATGAAGAATGAAACTCAGAATTGCTATGTTGTTGTCAGATACCATTTTTCCAGCTGCTGGGGTCATAGGACGAAGCCATCAGACAAGCTGAGAAGCAGGTGGATGTAATTAGCTCTTTAGGTAAAGATTAACATTGTCTTCTCTCTGAACAGAAGAGTTAAGGAGAACCTTTTTTTTTCTGTACTCTGATTGGCTCTTAAAAATGCCTCCGGCAGTCCCTTTGGCCACCCTGGCCAACAACTCAAAAGAAGGTATCCCCTATCTGGCATTGTTGCTTGTTATGTAGCCTTAAGCTATGCATATAGACTCTTAAGAAACTATATTGGCCCCTCTAATGTTTGGTTATACTTTCCTTTTGGGTATTTAAGGTCATATAGTTGTCCCAGATAAACCAATTTATTTTTACTCTTAAGGTCGGTTGAGGATCTATTCCTCAGGGGTCACATGGGCTTGGGAGGAGCCCCTGGCTCCTTTCTTTTACCAGTTCTGCCTATGTGAAGATAAGTCAAAGGTCCCGCTCAACTATGGTTGACTTCACTTGGAAGCATGGAGGAAATGATTCCTCTGTGTTGACCCTCCTCTTTGTAGGCTGGGCACTGGTTCAAGTCCATCTGGTGAGGTCTCCTAGCATAGAACTGGGAAAATGAACAGCAGATCCCAGTCTTATCTAAATGAATATTGACAACTGGTTGCTGCTAGATGAGGAACAGCTGACCCTCCTAAAACAAAGACCTCTAGACAGGCTGACTATATTCACCAGAAGGGCAAGTAGTGGGGAATGGCTGGGGGTGCTGACAACACAGCAGATAGTAGCAGGGATATCAGAGTATAAGGGCTCTAGTGAGGGGAGGGAGGCTATGGGAGGGTGCCATCTGGGAAGTGGGTGTATAGCTGAGTAAGATGGTTTTGGATGTTCTGTGTGATATACACATGCACACACAAAAAAAATCAACAAATTTAGAAGAATGTATTATATTTGAGGAGGAACCATGGAAATGTATGTCATGCTAATTAGTAGAGGTGATAAACATTACCATTGAAATCTACCCAATAGACATATACAGGTGCTAAGGATCCACGTGCAACCAATTATGATTAGTAATAATCACATATATACAGATTAGAGATGCATACGCCAATATCTCAGTGTTAGCAGCAAAAACAATGAGTCTGAAAGGAACAATATATTCTAAAATGAAATTGAGATCTTTTTTAAAGGTTAAAAAACTCATTCAATTTTATGTCTTACAGGGCTTATACTGAGTTCAATATTGTATAGCTGTGTTAACTCAACTGTGAACCTAGAAATTTGCACCCACTTGTGAAAGCGATGTACTCTTGCTCTGGAGTGTGTTACTGAATTTGTTAAAGCTGTAGTGAAATTCATCTTCTAATCATGTAGTTATTAAAAATTAAAAAAATAATGATTATAAAAAAATGCCTCTGGCATCTTGTCTCAGGATCCCAGAAGATGCCAGTGTGTAGCGAGTCTCCATGGTCAATGCCACAGGTTTGCTCTACAGACACTGGCTGAAGATTTACCTCAGCTGTTTCATACAGCATAGTTGTCTCTATCACTTTTCATGTTGACTTCTCAGGCAGAATTTGCACTCATTCTGTATTTTGAAAATATCATCTTCAAATAGTCATTTTTTTAATTGGTAAGATTATATTTAAGATGACTTTTGTGTGCATGCCTGGGAAGTGGAACATTTATATTCTGAAATTTTCATTTCTGGCAAGCAGCAGGCACAACGTGGCCTAGTTTCAAAATGTTTATTTCAAAGAAAATTTTAACTGAAATTGAATGCTGTCCTGTCTAGAAAAGGTTCATAAAATTTTGACTGTGGTTATTTTTTATACCTAAAATATGCATCCCCATACTTCATCTAGAAACTATTTTTTAAATAATTTTTAAAGGAAATACTATTGAGCTAGTGGGGTTTTTAATCATTTAAGAATGCAAGAAAGTTTTTTAAATGTTAACATTTCAACTCTATTTTATGGTATATATGTAAATATTAATATAATTAGAAAGATAATGCCATATCAATTTATTAAATATTGATAAAACAAGCTCCAATTCCCCTTTCTGTTTGCGTTATTATTTTTGAGATGGAGTCTTACTATACCCTAGTCTGGCCTCAAATTTATCCTCCTGTCTCAGCTTCCCCCATGGATTGTAAGTTTGTTCCACCAATCTTGTTTAAAACTCTATTAAGAAATCAAAACATTAAAATCATTCTATAAGTAAATGTGATGTAAAGAAAAATCCAGTAAATAACAAGCTGTGTGGTGTTGAACAGTCACTTCACTCTCTCTGGACTTTGTTTTCTTAATTTATAAATGTGGGAAATGTTCTTTCTACCCCCCATTCTTCTATGTTCCAGAAGCCTTAAGTAGAGAGGGTTCACTGTAGATTAACACTTAGGGCTAGGCGTCTCTCAGACATATATTCTCTGTGTGTGACCAATTGTGGAACTCCATAATAGTCTCCATCTGTTGCAAAAAGAAGCTTCTTTGGTGAATAGTATATGGTGCACTTGTCTGTAAATATAAAGATCCATATTTAGCATACAGTAAAAAATTTCATTTGTCTAGAGATAGGACAGAATAGGGTTTCTCTAGGATCTATGACTTCTCCAGTCACATATATTTGGCTATGTTTAGAGTACCATTCATGAGTTCCCTCTAACTGAGAGGGCTTTAAGTCCAATTAGATAGCTGTTGATCACCTCCTAGATAAAAGTGCCATTCCTGTACCAACATAGGTTGCTGTGCAGGTCATCGTTGTGGTCATTAGGCATTGAAACTGGGTTTGGATCATTGACTGATTTTCTCCCTTAGCAGCTTACCTACTATCCTCTAGAGCTGTGAGTGCTAGTCTTCAGGAAGGAGACCTCCATGTCAGTTCTAGCTCCATTGCTACAAGTCCTGTATCCAAAATATGTTCTGTCTTCAGCAATAGGACCTTACCTACAAGTTCTAGGAGGTAATCTGTCTTCAGCAATAGGACCTTACCTACAAGTTCTAGGAGGTAATCTCTCACCAACAAAGCTGCCTCATGCAACAGAGTGCCCTGTGCACAGAAGGCCACATATGACCAAGGTATAAAGAATAAGAGACTGCAGATTGTGTGTGTCCCTGGATAGGATTCCTATATTAAACTTCACCTACCCATGACTATGGGACAATTATGGAAGAGGGGGTAGAAAGATTGTAAGAGCCAAGATTGGTTCATGGACATAAGGAAACAGAGACTTTCAGGTGTCTGGGAACTTGCTCATATATGCTTGCAACAATGGTGATGGCATGCTTAAGACCCATGCTGACTCAACCTGACAAAAACCCAACATAGAACTGGGGGAATTGGCAGCAGGCACCAACCTTAGCCCAGGAACTATTGGCAACTGATTGCTGCTGAGTGAGGAAGTGTTTGTCTTCTTTCAGGGAGTGGCTCTAGAGAGGTTGACTAGATTCCAGTGGTTGAACTTGCACTGAGGGACATCTGGGTGCAAAATGCTTGATTGGATATGCCTTAACGGATATATGACAGAATGCATGAAATTTAGTGGGGGTCTATAGGGAGTGTGTGGATGGGGGAGGAGCCTAAATTTGAATAAGATCCATTATGTGAAATATATAAACTGAATTAAAAAATCCATAAAAATAAATAAACATAGGAAATAATATTGTTTCCCTGAATTGATATGAGAATTAAATCAGATATTGTGTACCTCTTCAAACCTACCAGTCTGAGCTAATGGTTCCCCGCATTCTTCTAATGTCCCTCTGCCTCTGATCCCTTTTTCCAGTTAAAAAATTTGGGAAAGTTGGGCCACTATTTTCTGATGTCTCTATAATCTTACTAGATAATGATAGAAAAAAATGCAACTTAAAAAATATCATGAGTTCATTTACAGTATTTTAATAATGAGTTATTTCATTAAAAGACAGTCTTGGAATTCAAGAACTTCATTTTTTAAGACAGGGACTCCCTGTAGCCCCAGCTGGCCTACAGCTCACTATGTAGACTGTGCTGGCCTCAATCTCATAATTCTACCTGCCTCACTAATGCTGGGATTAAAGGACTGGGCCACAATGCCTGATAAGGACTATGTTTTTATACTTGTTTTTATTTAACTGTAGAGCTTAGAAAGAAGTTAGAAAGATTTTAAAGATGAAGGTCAATTTGGATCTGGGTGTCCCCAAGGCTGTGTGTTAAAGGTTTAGTAACAGCTTGGCTCTGTGGACCTGTAGCAGATGTTTTCAAAGGTGGACCTCATAGGTAAAAACACTGGGGACCGTGGGGGTGGGGGAGTAGGGGGTAGATCATGCCTTCCAAGTGCATTGTGAGGTACATACTATTTCTCTTTGCTTCCCTGACACATGCTGGTCTACCACACACTTCTTCTTGAAGTAAGACATCACCACTGGTCCAAAGGCAATGGGGTCAACCACCCTTGGACTGAAGCGTCTGATATTGTGCTAGAGTAAACCTCTCCTCTTCTTAATTTGCTTATCTCAGATATTTTGTTATAATAATAGGGAGTTTATTAACATATTTAATACAGAGTCTAGGTTAGCTAAAAATATTTCAGAGTTTTAGAGGTTCCTGTGCTAAGAAATTTTACCTGAATTTTCATAATCACAATATTTTAAAGCATGAATATTGGCTTTTTTCCTTAATCTAAACTTTCCTTACAAAAACTAAGTCCATAATTCATTTGGGAGAATGTTTGGTGAAACTGAATCATACCTCTATTGGACATAGCTGTTTTTATCTTTGTACAAAGGAAAGCTATTCTTTGTCTCATTTCTTTAGCTTTCAAAGACTTTCTGTTCATAATTTGTGAGGGTCTGTTCTGATCAGTGAAAATGTAATTCTAGTTATTATTGCTGCTGCATAGGTCTTATTAGAAATCTCAAAAACTTTAGAGTAGAATATCAGTGTGGTAATAATTCATGTATTTGTTTGTTACTCTCCATTTTGAAGTCATGTAGTCCTATTTGGGTTTTCTCTGAGTTTGGAGTTTTAGCCATACAACGAGCTTTGCTTCTAACAACTTCAAAAGCCCTTGACCTTGAAGGTCTGTACCTTTTGTCCAACTTAATTCAGTTATCAAATAACACTCGGACAATATTACATAGTCATAATGTTTCTGACAGAGGGCAGCTGAGTATAGACGTCTGCATCCTGCCTTGCTCTTCAAGTGTGGTCATTCCATGCCGCACCTAGAGAGAGATGCTCTCTGAAAGTGAAAGGAGCAGTGTTATCATTCAAGTTATTTACTCAGTATATTTTTCAGAGGCACTGTGTAGATAATAGCAAAGGTTACCAAAGCAACACACTTGAAAACTGGCTTGTGTGGATATTAACCATACTTTTCCTTAAATGTTAGAGAATGAGTGTGCCACGTGAGTCTATATGGAACTCAGTGCTGTGTAACAGCATGTTCTCAGCTCAAAACATTACCTATAGTTGAAAGTGCAAATAAATTTTGTTCGTTTGTGAAGAATGAATATGAATATGTCTGAAAATTCTTACTCATGTATAATTAATGTCCTCTGTAATTGATCTAGTGTTATATGATTTGAAGAATATATGTGAAAACTATTAAATATAAATACCTCTGATTCTGTGTATATGATCACAGTCAAGGGCTGACATGTGCAACCGAGTGTAAGTCACTGAATATAACTGTGCAATGGAGGCAGGCCCTTCTAAAGAGCGACACTGTATCTGGATAACTATGATCACAGCATGAATATACATGTACATATTGCAGTATGTCATGTAGGAAAATAATTTATTTGTGAGATGCAAGTATCTGAATCCAGGGGAACAAATATGTTTAAAATCCCTGGGAATTTGAATGTATATCCTCACAAGGAAAAATGGAACAGCTGAAAATCCATCTGAGAATGCTATTTTAATTTTGGCAGGTGCTGTTGGGGAATTCTGTAGTGAAGCCACAGGGTAGAGATTTTATTCTGCTGCTGCCTCTCCATAGGCCCCAAGGCAGACATCTATCCTTCCATGCATTGAGTGTATGTTAACTTCAGCTATAAATGACTTGCCTTAGCTGAAAACTTTGGTAACTGCAAAGTCAGCACAATTGCTTCTTTCCAAAAATGTTAGAAGGACTATCCCTTGAAGTGTGATTGATTTTCTTATTTTCAAGTCTTAATTTTATAGGCATACATACACTTGAATGTTCATATATATGTTTCCAATTTTTTTTGGTGTTTTTGAGACAGGGTCTCCCTGTAGCCCCAGCTGTCCTGGAACTCACTGTGTAAACCAGGCTGGCCTCAAACTCACAGAGATCCACCTGCCTCTGCCTCCTGAGTGCTGGGATTAAAGGCATGCACCACCACGCCCAGCAATATATCCAAATTTTTAAACATGATTTTGCTAGTTTAGTTTTACTATGCACTTTGGAAAAATTGCTGCTCTGTAGTTCTACCATATTCACAGTTTGTGAGATGCTTCTTTACTATTTTTCATATGTTAGTCGTTTAGCAAAGAGAAGGAAAGTATAGGATAAAAGGGAATAGTGGAGAAAAATGGACTTGCATTGAGATAGAGCAGTGAGACTGATAAATTCAATTCACACTTTCTATTCTTTCTAAAAACTTTATATTTTTATATTTTATACTTTCCTTTTTTCAATTAGGTCAAATAAAATAGGATTGAAATACTCTTCTAAAACTTTTGAATAGATTGATGCTAAATGAGCGCTAATACTATATTATTCAGATTAACAGAAAGATGCAATCAACAGCTGTATATATCAGAGTTGGAAATTTATTAGGAATCTTTATTTGGCATGATTTTCAGATAGTGTTTAATATTTGTGGCAATTATCTTGAGGGCCTGAATTGAATCAAAACACTATAACACAAAGAAAACATACTTCTTTATTTTTAATTTAATTTAATTTTTTATTTTATGTGTATGACTGTATTGCTCGCATGTAGGTAGGTGTGCCTGTGTCATGTAATGTCCCTGGAAGTAAGAAGAGGGCATCAGAATCCCTGCAACTGGATTTAGGATTGTTGTTAGCTGCCATGTGGGTGCTGGGATATGAGCTCCAGTCCTCTGCAAGAACAGACAGTTGAAAAACTGCTGAGTCATCTCTCCAGCACCAAGGAAACATAATTCTGAGAAATGCCTAAGGTACTTTAAGAACTGCCAGTTCTTAAACTAGATCGTCATCAACCAAGACACATGGGAAGGACCCTGTTCTCTGTCACACACAAAGATGAAAAGCACCCATTTGTGTTAGAGCTTTTCTGTTCTTCATCTTGGAAGCACATTTCCAATGTTATAAGGACTATACTAATCTTTACACAGTCAAGAGACGCTTCTCTACAACTAGGGTAGTTTGCTTCTGAACGTCCCACCTTCTAGAAAATGAGCCCCGGACCTGGTGATTTCTGTATGCACTGCAGTAATGAATCCATGTGAATGGAACTAGATCCCACATTCAGTGATTCTAAATAAGTTAAAAAATAACAGATGTTTCCCATGTGCCATTAAAAGATAAGTAGTACTTTAAACCTGAGAATGCTAAATTAGGGTTCTTAAAGAAATTTTATCTTGATTCTAAGGCAGTAACAATTAAGCAATATTTATTAAAAGGTATTTTTATTAATATTTGATAACTGTAAATTAATTGTGTTTTTAGTTTTGTTTTAGTTTTGAAGAGGTACAGGCAATGAATGGCTACTGAGGAAAGGCGAATCGGTTCTCTCAAGGGACAAGTTCCTATTAGGTTATCCAGTCCTAAATGATCAGTCCTAAACACATTACATATGTGCAAAATTTAATGTGTGTGGTAAGATATATGTATATATATATATATACACATGCATATTTAACAATAATAAGAAAGAAGGGGTCATGAATTTGAGAGGAAGTAGGGAGACATGGGAGGAGTTGGAGCTGGAAGAGGGAAGAATTTAAATGATGTAAATATAGTATTCATGTATGAAATTTTTTTAAAACTTTTAATTATAAGATAGAGCAACAATTTAAGTGAGCTAATAGGGATCCCACATATGAATTTGACAACTATTTGATGGGAGATAGTAAACAGGAAGGTTTCAGGGTTCCAATTTCATTGATGCTACAAGGGGATTCCACTGGTATGGAAGTGACTGTTGTAGGTTCTGGGGAAAACAATTTCCTGTCAAGATGCATTAATCACTGACAATAAACAACTTCACAGAAGACTTACCAGAAGCCAACACTGTTGAATTGCACTTGTTTGCTTTTTATCAGGAAATGGCAGGCTACAGTAACATCAACAGATTTGGGGATTTGTTTCAGTACTTGCTTCTCATTAACATCATGAACCCACTGCATATTAGATTACCACCATCTTTTCAGCCAGTAGAACCCAACAGTAAATTCTGGGCCTTAAGGAAAAAATGAAGGAAAAAAAAAAAAAAGAATGGAAATGGAACTCGGACCAAATACACTCTGGACATTGGACAGTGATTGGCACTAAGCTTCTAAGAAAAAAAGATCGTGGTGTGAAAGCTAAGCTCTCAGTATTAATACTGTTTGACCATGAGGTAGTAACTTGAAATCCATAACCTGATTTCCAGTTATAAATTAATTTTACATTAAAGTTGTTTGCTTAAAGCTGCAGTATCATAGTTCTGTTTAGATGTTTGGGGAAGGAAAATAAATGCTTGAATCTAGGTGACCTCTGCTGAGGTAGCCACGCATAATTTGTTAGGATGGTCACTGTGTAACTTTTGAAGAGAAAAGCAGCTTGCAAAATTCAAGTCTCTACATAGTTCTGTTTAGATGTTTGGGGAAGGAAAATAAATGCTTGAATCTAGGTGACCTCTGCTGAGGTAGCCACGCATAATTTGTTAGGATGGTCACTGTGTAACTTTTGAAGAGAAAAGCAGCTTGCAAAATTCAAGTCTCTAGAGACA
>NW_008335967.1:9368274-9396731 GCF_000622305.1 Nannospalax galili | reverse complement strand
GGTTATTTGGCTTAAAGCTCACAGCCCATCATTAAGGGAAGCCAAGGCAGGAATCTGGAGGCAGGAACAGAAGCAAAGACACTACAGGTACGCTGCTTGCTGGCTTGTTCCTCTGGCCTATGCTCAGCCTGCTTTCTTTTCTTTTTTTTCAAAATAAATAATTTATTGAGAATTTCATAGATGCATTTGAGGTGTTTTGATCAAATCTATGCCCACTCCCTCCCCTCCAACTCCTTCCGTATCTCCCCATGACTTTTTTTCTGATAACTTCATGTAATTTCTTCTTCTTTAATTTTTTTATGGGGCTTTTGGCTACTCTAACATTCCCCCTTCTCGATATATATTAAATACTTCTAAATTATCAAAGGCTGTTTATCACAATAGGCAGGGGGATTGGGGGAAGATGAAAAGAGGCATAGGGAAACAACTCTGTAAAACAGAAAGAAATGTATTTTACAAGTTAGTGAAGAAAATGATTACTAATAAAAATGCTTGAAATCATTATCTATGAAGTGAAGCGAAAAATTAGAAAATGTCATACTTCATTGACCTATGGTGACATAGATGCAAGAATGCACTCATGGAAGACTCTAAGATTCAAAATGGGTTTTGTAAGTCAGATGAGACATGGTCATATATTTGAACTAATGACCCCAAATCTAGGAAAGCATCCTATAAAAATAATCTGAAATACACCTAACTATACTTACGTATATTCAAATAAAATCCTGACAACAAATTAAAACAATAGGAAAGGAGCTGATGTTTTATTAAAATAAGAAATTTGGGTTTAGTGAGATGATTCAGTGAGTAAAGACACTTGTTGCCAACTATGAAGACCTGAGTTCCATCCAACTCATGATAGAAGGAGATAACCAACTTTCACAATTTATCCTATGTGCTCCACACGCATGTCATAGAACATGCACTCCTATATACTCAAGAGCAGAGAGAGAGAGAGAGAGAGAGAGAGAGAGAGAGAGAGAGAGAGAGGTTTTTAAAAAAAACCAAGAAACTTTAGATAATTTTTAAAAATAATTTTGAGTGCTGGAGAAATGGTTCTGAGATAAAGCCCTTGCTGTGCAAGTGTGAGGACCAGAGTTTAGATCCAAAGAACGTGTATAAATTGTGGTGAATGTGGCAGTCTATCTTATAATTCCAGCACTTGGAAGGCAGAGACAGGATCCCCAGTGCAAGATAAGAAGCAAATCTAGATGTATCAATGAACTCTGGATTGAGAGACCATGCCTCAATGAATAAGGCAAAAAGTAATTAAGGAAGACTCTTGACATCAAGCTTGGGCCTTCACATGCATGTACACATATGTGTTCCCTACAAATAGGCATGGACATCACAAACAGAAACACATTAAAAAATATAATTTTAAATGATATTACATAGCATGCAGATGTATCTGTTGTTAATTAAAATGAAAATAGAATAAAAGCAACTGTTAAGTCTAATGCCCTTGCTATTTCTTTCTATTTTGTTTTTGATATAGTGGAAATCAAACAGCATAGTTCACGGCATAAAAGCTCTTTACTGACCTAGCCCACTAATTTTAATTTTAATATGTATACACACATATTGTCTATGTAGTTAAATACATACATTGTGTGATAAAATATGCAGAAAGTATAAATAGTAAACACCTACAAAGTAAGGTTTATGGATGAAATTAATCTCTAATTCTCAAACTTAAAGCATATATTATATATATATATACATTTACATAAAACTTTGGTAATCAGAAAGTAAAGGAAAACTGTATTAGAAAAGTAAAATTAAAGCCAGGAGCTTATTTACATCTTTAGTAGAGTTATAAAGAATTAATTTTAATCCACATTATAATTTCCATTTTTTAATTTGTATAATTTTCTGGGTTTGTTTGTTTGTTTGGTTTGACAGGATCTCCTAGTCCCAGCCTGCCTGGAACTCACTGGAGACCAGGCTAGCCTCCATCTCACAGAGATCTGCCTACCTCTGCCTGCTGAGAGTTGGAATTAAAGGCAATTGCCATGCCCAGTGTAAATTCTTATGTACTTGAAAGAGAATTTCAAAGGATTAACCTTCAAGATGTTTCATTTAGTAAATGTGATCTTCCAGGTCAATGCTATCAGTTTCAAGAAGCATAAAATATATGAGTCATACAAATATTTCCATGAATAATAAGCAATTTCCATTATGACTTAAACTAGCCATGCCTTTTATTCCAAATTCTGCTCACGATTGTTGAAACCTATATGCTGGCTAATTTAGTTTTCTATCTGTTATGTTTTTCTAGCACAGAGGCTATTAACTGGCATAATGACGATTAACTCCTAGTTTCCCATTGAAGTTGTATACGCCCCCATTGGAAGCTTCATGCAATGGAACAGAGCCTCTTTTTCCTTCACAAGAATCCTTCTTAATAACCAAATAATATACAGAATCTTGTCTGAGGAATGAGCTCAAGGGCATGAAAATATCTCTTTAAATTTTACTTCATAAGTACATCTCTTGCCTCTCTGTCTAGTCAAACAGATATTTATTTATAGTCATCAAGCAATCCTTTCCCAGTTGATTCAAGGACTCATCTACTCTGTGCCTCTTCTAGTTCTTTGGGCCTTCCTTCTCTTCTGAACCCTTCAGATGGAAGGAAGGGGAGAAGAGGAACAGAGTTGCTTCCCAAGAGTACATCCTGGGAGTGGCACATCGTTTGTTGCTGGGAAGAATGTGTGTGTCTGGACTTAATTGTAAGGGGTGATAGGAAAAGTTAATGTAGTTGTGCTCCCAAGTAGAAGAGAAAGTTGATTTTTGGTGAAAGCTAACAGTTTGTTATTATGCCAGTTACTATGCTAAATGATGTGATACTACTGTAAGAAAGTACATGAATCAAGACTGTTTAGATACAATAGAAACTCAGTCTCAGGATAGAGAAAAAAAAAACCAAAATATCCACAGATTTTTTTGTGTATATGGTCTTGTAGTCTATTACCAATAGCTGAGCACTCACATTTTTGTCTGTTTTTAGATAGTCTCTTCTGTTCAATCACTCATTTGGTTATTCAGCATTCTCCTCCCATCCAGTAGTTTCTCTAACTGCTCCAAGACACATCACCAGAAGAAACATGCACGAAACAAACACGATCTAACTTCAGGTGCTGGATTCCCACATCATATTTTATGTTAACATTTCTTTCTTTTTTTTTTTTTTCTTTTTTTTTTTTTCGTCTTTTTGAAACAGGGTCTCCCTGTAGCTGTCCTTGAACTCACTATGTAGACCAGGCTGGCCTTGAGCTCACAGAGATCAGACTGCCCCTGCCTCTTGAGTGCTGGAATTACAGGCGTGCACCACTATGCCCAGCATTATATTAACATTCCTGTCTGTATGTTTTATAGATGTTGAAATGTGTAGGCTGTATCAGAACGATTTTAACAAAAATAAGCATAGATACAGCCATATTGGAAATGTGGTGCTTAGATGACTACAGATGAGAACTAAAGGCGACACGAAATGCAGAGCACTGTAAGTATTATATATTGTATAGTCCCAGCACAGGACTTTCAAGGGCATTCTCTGGAAAGGGGAGGTCACAGTACATGATCACAAGATTTTGTTCTGTTACCTTAACTGTGTGCCACGTTAGGTGACAATGATACTGTCCTGCGCTCAGGAACTCTTCTCTTTCACATGTTACCCATAAACCTTCTGACAGCCACTATTCTAATTTCTGTTATAATTTTATACTTTCTTTTGGTTATATAACATCACACAATTATTATTTTAAGTTCATCATATAATTATATTGGTTTTGGTTTAACAAAACTTTTCCTTTATCTGACTGTTAAGTCCTTAAACTGCCTCATTTTTTCATAATTTATTGTTTGGAAAGACAGTCTTTTCTAACTGACCTATAATATTTTCTTTCAATTTGAGCATATTTAATAATCCATTCAGAGAACCTGAACAATTGATTTTAATGGTATTTTTCAGCTAAATATAATCAAAATCAAGACCCACACATTATCTGTGCCCCATTATATCTGAACCCAGAGACTACTCTATCAGTGATTTTTTTGTTTCTTCTCAGAATTTCACAGTACTGTCTGTTCAGAAGCTGGTGTACCTAAAGGGTACAAGTAGCTAAGAGCTACTTATGTCTTAACTAGTCTATATTCTTCAAAGTACTGGTATTTTCAGTTGTTAAAAGCTGTTATGTTTTCCCTTTATTTGGAATCTTTGAATTTAGCTTGCTTCTTTAGAAAAATAAAACCAATGAGAAGAATGAAGAAGACTTGGTTGAAAAATGGATAGTTGTGCTTTTTAAAATAAAAGCAAATACTGTCATTTTAAGCAATTTTTTTGAACATGAACAATATGGTTAGTGTTTAGAGAATTAAGAAGAAAGGCATGGCATAGCCTTAGGAAGGAATTCATCTATGGGCTTGACTTGTCTAAGACAATCTAGAAAACAGTTTAAATAGTATATACTTTATAATTTTACATGCTTTATCTCTCCACATGTGTCCCGATCCAAGATTTCTTCAGTTATACCACATCTATCTAAGATTGTTAGAAGTAACAGCTTACTTGCTTTACAGTATAATGGAACACCTCACCTAGATATGACAGCCAAGAATCTGAAATAAGAAGTCAGCACCAGAAAGACAAATCAGAACAAAGGCTGCCTACCCCTTTATTCTTTATCCATATAGAAGCTGCAGGAACACCTGCACATCAAATTACCTCAGTCCAAAAGGAAAATTCACAGGCAAAGGCCGGTTTCAGTCCCATAGAATCTGAGCACAGGGCTCAAGCTGTTTGCTCACAGGTCCAGCAGAGCTCACTCAAGTTGCCTGAGACATGTGGCTATCAAGACTAGAGTAGCAGGTCTTACTCAAAGGAAAGAGTCTGCAAAGAACCAGGTTACCCTTGCCACCATTTGCCTGCCTGCATCTGGACTCCTGAACTGTGGATGATGCAAGAGGTTCCAAAGCTTAAAGGGGAGCTTTGGTGTATAACATGCCAAATACATAGATAATGGGAATAGGAAGCAAGAAGTCTGAACTTGGTGATTATCAGTTCTTCAAGATACCACATCTGAATTTCAGGCATTCGAGAAACTCCGCAGGCTGTCAGACCTGCCTCTGTTTTTCATATGCTTTCAGAAAAGCAGGTTTTAAAATTTATTTCTGACATCTGAGTCATTTTAGGGATATAGGCATGGACTACGTGTTTTTAATCAAAACAGCAAATGTGAACAAGCAAATTGATGCCTGTTAGCCAACTTATTAACAGAGGAGATGAGATGCTCAAAGTGCTATAAGGACTTGGGATGTAGCTAAGTTGGGAAAGTGACTGACTAGCATGCCGCACAAAGTGCTAGGCTTGACCTTATAAAGTCTGGAGTTCTGATTCAGGCCTCTAATACCAGCACTTGGAAGGTGGAGGATGATCAGAAATTCAAGGTCATCCTTGGGTATATTAGGACTAAACGTCCAGCCTGGGGTATATGAGAACCAGTCTTAAAAAACAGTGCCATTCAGTAAGTTATTTACTAAAGGAAACACAACCTGCAGGATCTCTGAGAAAAGGAATCAAAGATTCACATGCGACAAAACATCTGCTTCCAATTGTTAATAGAATGAAATCAGTGCTGTTTGTCTAGCCTATGGACCTAAAGGAAAAGTCTTACGTGGCTCTACTCTAAATAGATGAGGATTTCTTATATAACATCATTTGTACCATTTGTTTACTACAACAATGTAGCCATATTAAAAAAGTATCTAAAAGATTATAGAATTCTAGTTTTTCAAACATTTATAATTTATGTTTTATCCAGATAATTGCTCCATGAAAAAGAGAGGAATAAGAAAGCTAATTTAAGCAGTCTTTTTCAGAAGCCTTTTCTCCCCTTAAACACTAGGTGTTATATTTGGCATTACTATTATGCAGCCTGTCTGATGTAAGATCTTAAATTCTGTTATGGAGTCTGTTATTATAGGATTTTACCACTTACACCTTTATAATAGATGAATAAAATAGGAAAATATACCTTAGCTGCCATCTAATTAATCAGTTTTAAACTGCTACCACACTCCATAGTTAGTTAAAGATTAAGATCAAGTTTCTCAACTAGCTACATACTGCCAAAAAATACTAGGGAAGTGTAAATGTCTGGAGTATTGCTTTGTAAAGAGAACAAAATTTTTAAGGTTATGACCTCTGGCATGTTGACTGTGCTTCAGTGATGACCACACACACAGGAATATATGGGTAGCACAAAGTACATTTGATTAGTTTTTTAATTTGTTTTAATTTAATTTTTGTGTATTTTATACAGAACATCTCAATCAATCTTAATCATCTTTATACCCCTGTCCCCACAGGCAGCCTCCCATAACCCCCCCTCGAATTCATACATTCTGTCATTTGTGTTAAGGCTTCACAGCTGAGTGAAGTTGGTGATTAATTTCCTCTTCTAATACCATACCCAGAACATTCCAGCACCATGACAGATGGACAGTAGAGATGAAACTTCAAAGTCAGTACCAGCTTGATTTCTCCTTCTTTGTTCTACAGCTCCAGAGGAGTGAGTTATAGGGAGGGATAAGTAACAATAAAGGGTTTTAGAAAAGCCATTTGGAAACCTAACACCATAGAAGCTTCTTAGAGTATATACATATAACCCATTATAAAAAGGGATTAAAAGGCTCTACCTTATAAAAAGGGGACACTGCCTCTACTAGGGACCATAAGGTAGCAAAGCAAAAGCCTAGTGCCAGGAATGGACTCCCTCTCTTGAAGCTGCTGCCCAGAGGTTCCATGAAACTTCAAACAATACTGGGCATTTTCCCTGTTCTTGGTTAACCTTTTATTTTTTTAAAACTTTTGTAGAAAGCCTATGTTGTCCACACTGATTGGGTAGTTTATAAGCCAGATTAGAGACATTTTCTGTATTTTATTCTACCTTTACTTTTTTTTGAATCTTTGTAATAATTTCCCATAAGCCATAATGTGATGACATTCTTACCTTAGTAAACCTACATTTGTGAAATTTATCAATTATTTCATTAAGCTAGATCCCTCTGTGTTATTGAAGTATGGAAATAAGCCTTATTTACACCCATTTTTCATATTACCTGAGGCATTTATGTTGTAATATGGTATCATCATTCATTCACTCAGTTCGTCAAAAAGTCAACTTAAATACCAGAGGTCTTATCTGTTCCCAACTGTCCTGAGATCTCTGGTATTTAAGTTGATTCAGTTATTCTGAGGTTTCCCAAAATTCTCTGAAAATAAATGCTATAAATCATCCCTGTTAAATTGTTAGAGTTATTAATGCATCATAATTTCTGTAGCTACATTTCCTGTGCTACATTTCAAACTTCTGTCCCAGCAAGGAGTTGACAGAGTTAAGATACTGGGAACTTGGCTGTCTTTCTTAGGCCAGGAATCTCGGAACAAATTATGCCTGGGGAGTGGATGGCCAGGTGGTTGTCACAAGTGGTATTGCAAACTTCTCTCTCAAATCTGAGGAGTAGAGGTGAGTAGCATCTGATCCTTCTGAAATACCCTGGCTGCTATCCTGACGCATTTTTTTTTTTCATCTTTTACAATGACTTTTCGCAAAGGATTTATGACTCGAGTTCACAGAACCCATGTTTTGGATATGAAAAAGAGGTGATTACACTAAATATTGTCTTGGAATGAGAGTCTTTTTTAGATGGTAGTTTGACTTTAAAATTGCCACATGCATAGTTAAAGACAGACAATTTTCCATCTCTTAGAGTTCCTCACTCTACCTTTGGCAATTTTCTATATGTTCCATCCTTCTTCGTCTCATATAAAAACTAAACTTTCCTTGATATAATTTAGGAATTTGGCTCATAACTAACTTCTACATAAAATATAGTTGTTGCTAGATTTACTTGATCATCTAAGGTATCATCTTAGTATTTTATTTAAGCAAGACATGAAATTTTCCCTTGAACTGTTTCTACAACTTAATGTGCAAAATTCTAAAACTTTATGAATAAGGAAGTTTGTACCTGAAGTAATAAGTACAGAATGATTCTGTAAAGAAAACAATGCTTGTCAGGGGTGTTACCACATCTGTGATCAGCACATGGGAAACAGAAGGATCATATGTTCAAGGTCATCTTTGAATACAAATTATGTTAGAGCTCATCCTGGGGTACAGGAGACTATTTTTAAAAAACAAAAAGACTAGGGCCAAAAAGGTTTTTTTTTTTTGTAATCTAAGATTTATAAAGTAAAAAAGTGACAGTAAAGTTATTTATTGTTGAAAAAATTTGAAAGTCCATGCTGGTTTGTCTCATGATCATATACTTAATGCTCAGGACAGCTGTTGTCACAATAGGCATCAATATATTTATAGAATGAATGGTTTCTTCTTAGCATACAAATCTCTCCTTTCTGTAGGAGCTTTCCCTGGCTTCCTGCTCTCCTTCAGACCCTGAGCTACATGAACAATGGGCAAAACTCTAGATACGAGAAGCTCAACATTGTTCTAGCCAGTCATCATCCTATGGACAGCAAAGCAGATTTGCATAGGAATTCACTTCTGCTCTCCATTAGATACAGGAGGATAATTTTCCTTCTTCTACAATTCATTGCTAATTCTGGACCAAACACAGTGACTTGTTCTAGGTCACCTAGAAATAAATATTTTGAAGCCTTAGAGAAATGTGTGATTATTTTCTAAGATCATCAGAGAGTAAACAATTTCAGGTAAAGATACTTTTAAAAATAGATGAATGGTCAGGGTAGTACAAGAGACTCCCAAAATACAAGGGCTATTACCACAGCCCTTAATTACTCCCCTGAGCTAGAAGATAAGACCCTATTGCTGAAGATAGGATATAGTTCAAATACAGGACTTGGATCAATGGAGCTGGAATTGACCTGGAAGGCTCCTCACCGAAGAGTGGCTTTTACTCTTGGAGGACAATTTGCAAGCTGTCAAAGAAGAAAACCAATCAATGTTTCAACCCCAGCTTTAAAGCCTAATAACCACAACAATGACTGGCACAGCAAATTACATTGGTGCAGTAGTGGCACTTTCATCTTGGGGGTAATCAACAGCTATCTAATTGTATTTAAAGCCCTTTCAATGGGAGGGAACTCATGTGTGGCATTGTAAACACACACAAACACACATAGCTGGAGAAGTTAAAGAAACTACCTAGAGAAAACCCTGCGTCTATCGCATCCCTAGACAAATGTAATTTCTTATTGTTTGCTGACTATATATCCTTATTTTTATAGACAAGTATATCAGTCACCACTCATCAAATAAGTTTCTTTTTGTATGAGTTATATAATTCTACAACTTGTCATACACAAAGAATAAGTGTCTGTGAGATGCCCATCCCTGAGTGACATATCTACAATAGAACCTCTACACCAAAGGTTCACAGAACACAGTGGACCAGGGGATAGAGAGAATACTAATGCATTTCTCAACTCTCACCAGCAGAGCTTCCTCATGCAACAGAGGGCAATGAACACAGAAGGACACCACTGTCCAAAATGTAGAGAATAAGACTGAAGAGTATGTGTTCTTGGATAGGACTGATATTAAACCCACTGGGCCTCAGCGACCATTGTGAAAGAGGGGATGGAAAGATTATAAGAGCCACTGGTAGTACATAATCATAAAGAAACAGAATCTTCCTACCTTCTGGAAACTTGCTCCTATGAACTTACAGCAATGGTGACAGCATGTACAAGATCCATGCAAAGTCAATCTGATAAAAAACCACCATAGAGCTTGGGATATGGGCAGGAGACCCCAACCTTAGCTGAGGAACTATTGGTAGCTGAGAACTGCTGAGTGAAGGAGAGTTTAAGGGAATGATGCTAGATAGGCTGATAGGTTCCAGTGCATGAACTCAGACCAAGAGACATGTGAATACACAGACTTCACTCAGTAGACCTTAGCATATACGAAAGAATGCATGAAATCCTGTGGACAATCTATGGAAGAAGCAGATAGGGGAGAGGTCTAAATATTATTAATATGTATGAAATGCACAAAAATTCAATACAAAATGTACATTGCAAAGAAAGGAAAAGACATTGGAGGAGGAAAATAGATTGCTGTAGTGAGGATGAATACCATGGAATAAATTCAGGGATACCAGAAATAAAATTGAGTTCTGCTATAGTAAAACATAAGTGAAATTGATGAATGCTATCTATTTAGGAATTATTTAAAAACATTTCTGATGATGTGGTATTTGCTATTAAGCAATTATTAGAAACAGGAAAGATAATCATCAAAAGTACAATATAGAAGATGATAACATTTTAATATAATGTTTTTTCTTCTTTCAAGTACATTTTTAAATATTTTATTTATTATTGTTATTTTATGTATATGAGTACATCACCTGCATGTATGTAAGTGCACCTGTTGAAGCAATTCCCGAGGAGGTCAGGAGAGGTCATTGAATATCCTGGGACTGGAGTGATGGACAGTTGTTAGCTGCCGTGTGGATGTTGGGAACCAAACCTGGGTCCTCTGCCAGCACAATCAGTGCTCTTAAGCACTAAGGATGGATGATTCTTGGTGAATTACAAATCTCACACCATACCCAGAGGTTCCACACAGCTCAAAAATAGAATTCAGAAGCTAATATCCTCTAGTCTTGTTAATGTTAACACAATGAAAAACAAGCTTACAAATTTGAGAATGGTTTCTGGTCACATAACTGCGTTTTGAACAATGACACATCTGGAATCTCCACATACTATTCACATATGTGTATACACATCTGGAATCTCCACATACTATTCACATATGTATATATATATATGTATCTATACATATATGCATGCATACAAAACACATACTGAAATTTACTACAAAATTTAAAATTTATATATAAATAGTGTATACAAATTTAACTATAGTATTTATTTTATGAATATCTCATATTTTACTTACTGTCAACATTTCTGAAAAATTTTTTTGCTGCCTTAATCCAGTGAAGTTTCTCTAACAAAATACAATAGGCTAGGCTGTTTATAAACATTAAAAAGTGTAGGTCTTCAGTTCTGCAGGCTGGGAAGCCTTCCATGAAGATACTGACAGATTTCCTGTCTGGTGAGATCTGGCTCCTGTCTTTAGAAGGACATCTTATGGCTGTGCTTGTTTATGGGAAAAAGACAAAACAGCTCTTGGTTCAACCTCTTTATAAAGGCATCATTGCATTTATGAGGGCAGAGCCCTATTTATGACTTTCCAGGTGGTCTTACATCTTATTTTACTTTTTTGAGACAGGGCATTAGGCAACCCAGGATAGACTGGAACTCACCCTGCAGTGAATGATTGACTTAAACTTCTGGTTTTCCTGCCTCCAATTACCTACCCGGTGCTGAGATTATAGGCATGCTGTCAGCACTACAGATTTATGTATTACTAGGGATTGAACGCAGGACTCCCTGCGTGCTAGGCAAGTACCCTGCCAATTGAGCTATAACCCAGCCATATTCCCAGCCTTAATACAACCAAAATGAGGATTAGGTTTTAACATGAATTTGGGAACAGCACATTCAGACCATAGTAATTAGCTAGTGAGGGAGTACAAGTTCATCTTGGCATAATTTAAATAATTATGAATTGTTTAGTCATATTTGCTAATTTATAATATCAGCTACAAGTGTCACTTTAAAAGAGTAACTAAGTATAAATATTTTATTTTGACCCATTGGTTTTACTTTGCTGTCAATCACAGCTCAAATATTTCAGTTTTTGATCTCAAGGCACATGATATTTTATGATTGTCAAAACATATACTTCATTTCAAAAATTTAAATTTAATGTTCTTCATGCTAGTTATTAGTTAATTAAGAACACCATGTTTTTGCAAAAGCAGTATTTACTTAAATATTAAGAGTGATTATAAGAATAAGTAATTTCTCCAGTTTCTTAAATACAAGTCTATATGATAGCTTTATGTTCTGTCAGTTTTGAGTAGAAAAATGTTACTGTTTAATAATATTTATGGAATATATACCTTTGATATAACATGATTTATGGTGTTGCTATTGCTTTTGAGAGCCCAGAGTTGTTGAGAAAAAGAAATAGTCAGGTTTTTCTTTCTACTTTGAAAATATTGCCTACTTCTTTGTCATAGCTTTAAAATACTATGGGAAATAAATTTTACATAATCATAATCATCCTGCTTCAGAGAGGCTATATTCTCCTTAAAGACAACAAATCACATTTGTAAGGTCAAAATTAGGTGAAGAATAAATGATTCACTACAATGTGTGATAGGAAAGTAGTATTTTCATCCTTAGAAATAAAGATATTGCTATATGCAAGGCAAATGAATTTCTATTTTCAACACTTTTTAAAATAAAAGTGTGAAGGTAAAATATTTTAAAATTCATAGTTAGATGAAATTTAAACACATTTTTCTTTAAAATTAAAGCATTTTTATGCTACTCAACTATGGTTCTATTTCCGATCCAAATTTACTAATGTTGTTAAATAATAATCCAGGTTTGGAAGCTACCCCCTTTTTTTTATTGCAGCCTTCCATTTTTGCAAGTTTGCACATTACAGCTTCGATGGAGACCTAATCGTCTTTTTTTCTCCATTATATCACCCCATTCATTACATTTTATGGACACGCTCCCTTTTCCACTGGTGAAAATATTTTAGTATGCCTAGATCTTTTAAAATTTTCTTTAGGCTTGCTCCTGGCTATAAGGAAAATAAAGATGCTGCTGTTTTGGTTGGAACGCCCATTTTCCTGTAAGCCTCCATGGATGTTTTATTTATACTAATTACCACTTAACTACAACCATACTCTCAAAAAGTTATGTATAGTTATAGAGATTAATATAAATCTTTGGTGAACTAATACGCTGCTTGGATATTTATGGAAACACTAGAATCCTATCTATATAAAAATGTTTAACTTAACTGAGATTTCCAGAGTCAATATAAAAGAAAATATTTTCAATCAATAAGTTCCAAAAAGAGGAAGTGTCCTAAAACGTCCTTTACTGAGACTCTGAAAGATTTTGTGTTTTCCTGTTTAATCCACTTTACTGAGATATGACTGACAAAGCACTTATTGCTTTATGAGATACAACACAATGAGTTTGGAAATGAGTAGACTCTCATCAAATTCATGGGTGCAGTTTGGTAGCTGGCTACAAAAAATAGTATATTTCTTCTTAGCAACCTAGAAACCACTGGATTCTGTTAACTTTTGCTATTTTAAAATGTATAACTTATAATGGTTTAAGGAGAATTAGTTTAAGAGCAAATGACCCCCAAATAATTGTTATTTGGTCTAATATACTGGCTTATACCTCTTTTAAAGAAGTATGTGGCTTTTGACCTCAGAGTTCATTTAATAAATTAGGCCTTAAATCAGGCTTTTAGCTAATATTCCATCAAAAATTAATACTATATCAGAAAACAATTAAGTTTTCACATTTTTTTCTGCACAATTGATCAACTCACCCTTGCAATCAGAAATTGTGCATGGACGTTTAGCAACTCTTTGGTATTATGTTTTTATAGTAACGGTTTCCCTATTGTGAGTTGGATTAAATAGTCACATTTTCTTTTGTTATGGATTTAGTGACCAATTCACTTTAAACATACTTACAATTAATCATTCTATATATTAAGCAGATGCATTCTGTTTTTCTGTTGAATTCTTCCAGTCGTTCAGTTCTTTAACTAATTAACTGCTAATATGTGCTTATTTCTCCCTAACTTAGAAATTTCATGCCATTTTAAAATTTTATTGTATTATCCTGTATATCCAATGTATTATTCTTGCCTTGTTCCTCATTATTGGGAAAGCATTTATCATCATTGTAAGTGATGTTACCAGGTGGGTCGTTGTATCATATTAAGGAAATACTCTTGATCCTCTTATGCTGATCAAATGATGGATCTAGAGTCTATGGCAATAAATAGATATTTTTGGTTTGATTTACTGATATTGAATTTTGATATTAATAGATTTCCTAAGATTTAACTGCCTTTGCATGCTTGACTATGATATATTATTTAATATGAAGAGCATAAATAAACATGAAATTAAGGTGAAAAAATGCATTGTTGACTCTTTTAAGATATAAAGATTATATTTCAGATAATGTGGTGGTTTGATTAAAAATTGCTCCCCACGGGCTCAAAGTATTTGAATACTCAGTTGATGGTACTATTTGAGGAAGTTTAGAAGGTGCTGGAAGAAGCATGTCACAGGGCGGGGTGGGGGTAGGTTAGAGCTCTTAGACATAAGCTCTTAGACAACTATCATAGACAGCTTTCAAAAATTACCATTCACAGAGGGAGTTATACAAGAAATTAAAAATCCTATTCGTCTTCAGGCCCATATCTGTATATTTTTTATTTCAATTTTATAAATATATTAGTTATATTTCTTAAACATTTTTGTGAATGATTTTACTATTCATCCTAAGTATTCTAAAGTCAAATAAAACAAATACAAACAATCTGTGATTATTTATTGTGTGCTGTGATTGTAAATAGAAGCATGCTGGGCATTTCTCATTGGAAAGCAATAACCTAGCTTCACAGGTTCTTTACTGATCAAATGGAAATACGTGTCTAAACAATAGTACCCTTCACAAGGCTGGGCAGATGACTTGGTGGGGTGGATAAAGCATGGATTTTCAGAACGTACTTAAAAGCTAGGTAGGCATGGTGACAACCCGTAATCCCAGCATTTGGGAGGCAAAGACAGGGGATTCTTGTAAAAAGCTGACTCTCTGGACTAGCCAGTTGGTGAGCTCTGTGTTCCACTGAGAGACCCTGACTCAATAAATAAAGTGGAAAGTGATGAAAGAAGGCACACAATATCAACTTGGAGCCTCCATACACACTCACACACTTGCACTCACACATGACACCACACACATACACACAATGCACACACACACACACAATGCACACCCATCAGGGAGGAAGGAAGGAAGGAAGGAAGGAAGGAAGGAAGGAAGGAAGGAAGGAAGGAAGGAAGGGGAAAAAAGAAAGAAACAAAGTCACTTCACCAGTAAAGACATATACAGAATGAAAGTAAAGGAATGGCAAAAGATATTCCACAGAAACGGAAACCAAAAGCAAGCAGAAATAGCTATTCCTATATCAGATAAAATAGGCTTTAAATAAAAGAACTATGAAAAGAGACAAAGAAACCACATAATAATTAAGGCACCAATTCAGCAAGAGGATATAAGAATTGTGAATCTGTATGAATCTAATGCCAGAGCACTCAAATATATAAAGTAAACATTGGCTCTAAGGGGAGAGATAAGCTCCAATACAGCAACAGTTGGGGACTTCGGCACTCCACTTGCATCAATAGACAAATCATCAAGACCAAAAAAGCCAACAACAAAGAAACTTCATCAATGAACTATAATACAGACCAAGCAAACCCAACAGACAGAACATTTCAACCAAACCTGCAGAATCCATATTCTGTCATCAGCATAGGGAATATTTTCTAGGATAGGCTATGTTAGACCACAAAAAAAAAGGCTCAACAACTTCAAAAAATACTGAAACTATTTAAAATATTATCTCTGGCCACAATTGAATAAAATGAGAAATTAACAAAATAACCTCAAAAAAATGTTCAAATACACGGAAACTAATAGTCTTTCTTTTTTAAGGTAAAAAACCCTGGATTTTAATTTCAACCCCATTACTCATTATCTGTGTGAACTTTAGCTCAAAACTCTTAACATTTTGCTTCTCAGATGTATCAAATGTAGAGCAGCATTAATAATCTTAAGTATCAACTAAATTAATCTACTCCATAGAGATGTTTTAAGATGTAAGGCATTACAAATACTTCTCAATAACTTTTTCCTCTTAAATAAATCTTTAGTATTTATCCAAGGGAGGGGAATGAATGACATATTGTCAAATTTCACTCTCTTAAGAGCATTTGTTGATACTTTTTTTCTTCTTTGATTTATTTATTTTTATGGGGCTTTTGGCTACTCTAACATTCCCCCCTCTGAAGAGGTATCCCTAAAATCTTTTAAGGATTAGATAAGAGCTCCCAAATCCTTTTGACATTTTTGGCCTTTGGAACAGAGTATGTTGCTAAGAGGCCCAAGGACATCTTGAGTTTTAGCCAAGAAACTGGCTACTTTTCTTTGGGGTCTTTTTACTCTAACTGCCTAGCCAATTCCTACCTCCTATTCTTATCACATCATCCTCTGAAGGGGTTACCAAAATTGCCAATAGGGAATCGGGACACAGATTGCTCTGGCTTCTTCCATGATGAACAGGTATGCAGGGTGAGGCAATTATTATTGTTGCTAAAAAAAACTTGATTTACTTTTTTAATAAAGTGGATATGTGTCCCTCAAATATTTATAGTCTGTAAGAGCTAAACATTTGAGGTTAAATTCCATAGCCACAATCACAGATACATTGAATAATAACTATAGTTTTTCTATAAAATTCACTAAATTAAGAATGAATTATAGGTTCTATATAAAAGACACTAAAATATCTGAAGTAATTATCCTTCTTATATATTAAAAATCTTACATTATAAAAGTACAAAATTTATCAGGTGTTGATACTTGCATGAAAAAAAATCTTATAGTCTTAATATGAAAGAAGATATTGTAATGTAGTTTTAGTAGTTAACAAACACCTTATTGTATATGACTTAATGCATCAATTTAGAATTGACTGTAACAGTTTGCCAGGAACATATCCTCACAGTATAAATATTAATTTGTTTAAATTGATTGGATGGCACTATTACTGTTTGCTCTTGTGTAGATAGGAAGTAAAGAAACAAGTATGTTGACTATCTGCCCAAGGTCACCCAGTTTGTAAACCACAGAACAAGGACTTGAGAAGCCTACAAGTCAATGATTGTCTGAGATAAACCCTGTGTGATGCTCTATGCCTGACTACTTATAAAGCAAAATGGTATGTGCATTGAGATTAATATCATCAAATTCTGATAATGACAATTAAATTACAGAATTTCATATACTCTGGGGGCAGACTAGGAAGAAATCATCTTTTGTTCATAAAATTCCTTTGATCTATTCTTCACTGTAGTCTATTTGAGCCATAATAAAATCCCCACTGGATTATAATTCAAAGAAGCTTTGTCTTTTATAAAATAAAACATCTATCATAAAATAAATGTGAGAGACAGTGAAATTCATTTCTATATAAATAATTTATTGTTGAGCATAAAAAGGTAAGATTTAAATTCAGAACTTCATTGGAAACTGGGAATTATTTCCTTAGCTTGCCAAAAGCTGTTTGACCATCACTGAGGATGAACCAAAAGAAACACTACTTCTTCTGACTATCCAGCAGTGTTAGAATTAGCATCACTGTTGTCATGACAGAACATTCCAGCTGTACTCTGACAGTAGAATGAATATGAGACAGAAGACCAGACAATTTACATGAAATTTTTCATCTCAATTCAATGGTGAAGTTTGTGCTTTTTTACAACTAATTTTAACAGTACTTTTGTATTAAAATAGCATATGTACAAGGGAAACAATCAAATTAAACACAAAGGCTATATTTGTGCAGTAACAAATGTATCAAGCATTTAATACTTTCTCAAAGTCTTCCCACTTATTATCTTATATGGGTTTCACTCCTGCTTCCACTTCACAAAGTAGGGACTTCTGTAAGCAACTCTGAACTCAAACTTCCCTTACTTCCTCATCTCACATCTGTGTATCAAAGTATTCACTTACATCATTAATTATTAAATTATTTCCATAGTGTAGTTTGTGTTAAGCTCTGAATAAAGGAAAAATCAGTTTGACCATATATTCCTGCAGATTGGTGCATCTTAGTTATCCCAGGACATATTAAGTATAAAGGAATTAGGAATATCTCTAAATTTCAAAGTATGCATAATCTCAGTATAAGAAACATTTTAATAGTTAACCAAGTCCACAGCACATATAATGGAACTCAGAATTTATTATAAAAAAAGAGTATTATAAATTTCCTTGTATTAGGTATGTTGAAAGAGAAATAGAAATCACAAAGGAAAAAGAATATGTTTTACATTAAGGCAGTGAGCAAAAGAAGGTGGGAAGACAATGCTGAGCCTGGTAACTACTGGCTCACATTCAGCATCCTCAGACCTTCACCACAGTTTGGCTGAGTATACTGCATGGAGTTCTCACACTTGAAACGCAGGACCGAACTCTAACTTGAGATCCATGGACCATTTTAAACAGAAGCCATCACTAACTAAGGTCTGATCAGTAATACAGTCTTACCTGAGATTTTTATGAAAAGCTGAATAGCCCATTAGGGTAAACATACACCTCATTCATGTTATTTATTGAGGAACTAAGCATTTTGCTCACTATCATCATCTGAAGTGAGTATCTGTTAACAAATAGTTTAACTACTAAGAGTAGTGTATTCTCTTCAGTAAGCCAAACATTTTATTCTCTTGGAGTTTCTGATTTCTACTGCCTGTGTACACCTTTACCAAAGAAACTTTTCTTTTAGGGATAGGTAAGACAATTCTGATGAAATAATGAGCTTTTAAAAGATTAAGTAAAACAATATTAAATGTAAATTCAAAGTATTGTTAAGTATAAGCCTAGAAGAATAATGATGGATAATTAGAAACAGCCTTCAAACTTCCTCCTTTTCTAACCACTAGAACAATAGCAACAACACTTTCCTAATTGAGCAGCCCAATGGGGCAGTAATCTTAGCTATGATAACACATCAATAAAATGTAAAACTAATGGGCAAAACAATGCAGCCCTTCAGAGTGTGGCACTTTTTTATTCAGTCCAAAGCCATGTTCTCTTCAGGTAGCAGTAGCTATGAAAACAGGATGCTTAACATTCTGGTTAAGAGAAAGGTAACACAAAAGGAAATAAAGAGGACATTATTTAAAGAAAAGCCCCTGGACTCCTATAGACATGTGGGACTTTCTGTACATTACTCTCAACTCTTAGGCCTCAGGAAGAACTGTGGCTTACTGTTCCATGTTGGTGCTCAGCAATGCAAACAACATCACCAAGGTTTGGAGCAGTGACTCATACATGAGGCTGTCCAAAGCCATTGAATAAGCACATATTTCACACTATTGTCCTCAAATCTAAGTTGTGTTCACTATACTTTGTATAAAGATGCCCAGCATAACTTACAACCCTCTCACAACCTGAAGCAGTTGATTTCCAGTTATGATTAGATCTTATGCTCTTTTATTTGTTTTGCTTTTTGAAACAGTGTCTCCTTAGAGCCCCAGCTGACCTGTCGCAAAGAGATACGCCTGCCTCTGCATCCTGAGTGCTTGAATGCATGTGCCACTTCACCTGGCCTAGCTATTATTCTTGAAGCTGAAAATAGAGATTTCATGTTACTATTTGTCTTTCTATCTTCTCTCATATTCATATTTTGTAGACATTAAAGACACTTAAAAAGTCTTGAAATTATTTGCTAACTTCATGTGTTGTAATCACCCCATGAAGAACTTGATGTTGCTCTGGTTTGAAAGACGTAAATCTAATAGTTGAAAATATATAGACAAATGAATGCTAGTCTATTGTCATCTAGACAGTTTTTTACAGTGCAGTCTCATGAATGTAAGTTATCCTTCTGTTTCACAGAATCTTCACCAGACAATGAAACCAGATGTTCCTTAAGCTCTTTATGCCACTATTGGTTGTATAATTTTGGTTGCGACAGTTTATTAACCTCTAATACCTTAGTGTCCTCATATGAAAAATTGCTCAAATCGACTCTAGAAGTTTCATGAAAATTAAATGAGTTAATATTTGGAGAGACAGACTAGTGCTGGCTACATAGTTATAGAGCTCTTTTGAAAATGTGGGTTAACTTCTAAATGACTTTTACCTGTTTTCTCCTTTGATGAGGTAATGACATCAAACCTTGTTTACTCTGCATAGCTTTTATTATTTGAGCAGTATCCAATAACTCAGATACCTTTTCCATATTTACATCACATCTGCCTAATATGAAAATCATGGAAAGCCTTGATCCCCCAAATTTGAGAGAAGTTGGAGGCATAGCATCTGTCTTCTCCATCTGTTTAACCAGGAATTCTTAATTATGTGTGAAAATATCACTCACAGTTCATCTTAATGAACTGTACTTCTATGATGTACATCAGAACCTGTGCACTCATTAAGATTATGATACAGTGGTGTTTTTCATGGGATGAGGAAAGAAAAATAACCTGAACTTGACCCCTCCGTACATGGGGACCCTGATGAGGATTATTATGGATATTGCTCCCGTGGCTTGTCTCTTGTATTTTTTGTAAGCACTCACTTTTCCACAACCAAGCTACTGTCACTAATTGTCCCCTCCAGTGGCAGTGTTTGTGCTGATGTTCTGACACAGGTCATGTGATGTGCTGGAGCAAATTATTCTTTCATTTGCCCTTCAAGCTCTTTGGTGGTTCATCTTTTGCTAGACTGCATTCCTCAGCTCATCATGGAGCAGCTGTCCTGCATTCATTTTTTGTATTTTTCATTTGTTTCTCGTGTTGAAATGTAAGAAGACTGCTTCGTTGCCAGTAATTTAATAGCATTCAGAATATCACCATTGATTTTTATTGTGATGCTGTTTGATAATGTCTGGCAATGAATCTTCTCCTGTAGCTGAAAATTACTCTAAATCTCTTGCCATTAGAACTCCTTGGGAGGCCATCATCTCACAAGCCTACCATGTAGTTTGAAGCTGGAGACTTTTGTGCCACAATGGTTAGGCTTCCTATTGTGGAATGACTCATTTTTCTTCTCTTTGATGCCATGAAACATCTGTGATAACTAAATAGTAGAATGGACTCTGTTTATAATTTTGCTTGGAGGCTAAAAGTAAATCCTGTTTCACGGACCAGCCCTAACATATCTTTTTTTATGTTTTTATTTTTGAGAATTTCGTAGAGGAGGATGAAGTATACTTTCATATAATTTCATAGAGAAGCATCATTTCCACTTCCCCCAGTCTCCTCTCCAACTCTTCCACCCCCCGACTCTCAATTTCTTGTCTTCTTCTTTGATTATTGTTACACATACACATGCATTTATAAATATAAACCCAAACCTGCATAACACCCTCAACCATGTTCTTAGTAAGACTACATAGATCAAGCACAGATATATATATATATATATATATATATATAAAATGCACCGAGTACATTTAGTGGTGCTCATATGTACACTTGTTTAGGGCTATCCACTTGGGATTAGATAACTTCTCAGGGAGCTAATCCCTGGAGAAAACTTATTCTTCCTCTCTCAGCATCCACTGACGCCTGTAGCTCTTCTACACGTGGGACCTCATGAAAACTCTTCTATCCACATTGGCAAGTCAACTGGTTCTGTCATTATGTAGATCTTGGTAGGCTACCATACTGTGGAGATTTCATGAGTGCAGCCTCCCTCTCATGTCTAGAATGCATCTTATTCCTCTGGCTCTTACTATCTTTCTCTTCCCGCTTCATCAATGTTCACTAATTCTTTTTTATTTTTTATTTTTCCTGGTCTTTTTGAGACAGGGCCTTCTTGTAGCCTCAGTTGACACGGAATTCATTATGTAAATCAGGCTGCTCTTGAAAGCAAAGAGATCCACCTAAGATTTGCCTCCCAAGTGCTGGATTTAAGGTATGTACCACCACACCCAGCCTCTGGTTCTTAAGTATAGAGATTACATTGTAGATGTACCAGTTAAGGCTGGCCACCCCATTCTCTTCATTTTGATTAGGTGTGGAACTTTGGAATTTTCTCCATTTATGACATAAATAAACCTTAATACAGCTAATTTTTGAATGTGTATATATTTGAGAATGAAATATGAAACAAAACCTTTTCAAATTTAAATATATACTTATGAAAAATATTCTTCTTAAAATCCTATAGTACAGCTGGGCGTGGTGGTCTATGCCTTTAATCCCAGCACTTTGGAGGCAGAGGCAGGTGGATCTTTGTGAGTTTGAGGCCAGCCTGGTGTACATAGTTCCAGGACAGCTGGGGCTACAAGGAGACCATGTCTCAAAAAGATAAAAAAAAAAAAAAGAGAGAGAGAGAGATAGAAAAGAAAGTCAATGAAATATATAAACACAGATAGTTTAAGTCTATCTTCTTGAATTTCTTGGGTTTTGGTAACAAAGTTCTGTAACATAAAGCCTGGGTTTCTCCATGTGTGGTGAATTCTGTGTGTCTTCTTGCTATGTTCTCAGCTGATTCCTCAGTGGCTGTTGCACTTACTATGCCACTTACTATGCTATTCAGTCTTGCTCATCTGAAGTATCAGTCAACACTGGCCGACTTGCTTCACAATTTCTTTCTGAAGATGAAATTGGGAAACTGTATGAAAGGGCACTGATAATGATACAAATGCTGCTCATGCCTGGGATCCATAAACAAAGCACATGAGGGACAAATTAAACAATAAGGCTATTCCAACTTAGTGAGAAAATTTTGTAATTCATTCCTTTTGGCCTTGTGTTAGATTTTCTAGTTATATACACAGTAAAAAGTCTTAATTAGCATTCCAGATTTATGGTCAGAAATATCTCTAGTAATAAACACTCATTGGTGTAACTGAACTTACAGTTTGACTCTTTATGTGTAAAATCTAGCAACCATGTGAATGTGTGTGTTTGTGTGTGTGTGTGTGTGTGTGTGTGTGTGTTTCTCTCAAGACCAAACCCAGGAACATGTGAGGCAAGCACTTTACTACTAAGCTACATTGCCAGCCCCCAGAATGTCTTTCTGAGACACTAAATCCTATAGTTCAACTGGTCATGCTAATGGATTTAGTTTCCCTTAAATATTATTTTTGTTTGCCAATAACTCAAAGAACAGGAGAGCTGTCGATTATTCAAAACATAGTTGTTTCATTTCTAATTGACAGTTAATAATAATGGGAAAATGGACATCTGATAATTGTAAAGGAATTTGGAGTACTAGAGCTCTAGGCAGAATGGACGCAACTAGGGGGAAAAATCACCCAGGTCCCCATGGTGCTCACTCTGCCCCCAGGGCCATTTGCTGAGTGTTTTGCACAGGGCAGGGGGACAACATGGAGACCTGGCAGCAAAAGAGTAATAGTGATGCCAACACTGAGCATCAGAAGGGCAGATGGCACTGTAGAGAATGTCTGAAAAGTTCCCGGAAAACCCCTAATGCCACTTGCTAAGAGAGAAATCTCTTGTTTCTGATGTAGAGTCTCCATGTCCCCAAAGAAATATGTCTTCCTAAATTATTTAATTTTAATACACAAAGGAATATGTTATTAGGACAAAAATTAGCATTTTTCTCAAACACTGTATCTAAATTCAGTCCACTATTCAATTGTTCTTATTGTAGTAAGAACTTATCTGCAATTTCATAGAATTTCTTTGTGCTTATTGTATTTGTTTCCTAGGACTGTTGTAATAAAAGTACCACATACTGACTGATTTAAACAAAAAAATATTATCTCACAGATCTGAGGTCCAGAAGCACAAATAAAGTGTTGCAAGGCCAGACTCCCACTTTAGGCACAAGGAAGGCTATTTTCCAGGCTGCTTCCTGATTTGGGGCAGACGTTTTATACATTTGTAACATTCACAAGCAAGAGAACAAAAAGAAATTTTATCAATGTTTTTAAAAGTGAATAGTATTACATATTTTTAAATTCCATCAACTGGGAAATTCCTTAGTGGTAGTGACATTCTGTGTTCTTTTAGTGTTATTCATGAGTAGACAAACTATAATAGGATTATGCATACTAACTGGAATATTCTTTTTAAGCAAGGAATTAAAGCAAATGTCAAAATCAAAACCTAGAACAGCTAAAGGAAAGTCAGTTATCTTTCACCATTGCACTGTCAGTATTGTGAATTTTGTGGAATCAGTGCTTTAACAAAATATTTTCATTCTCTTAACATTTAATAAGATTGTAGCACACAGTCATTAGCAGCAGCAGCAACAACAACAGCAGCAGCAGTAGTAGTAGTAATAGTAGTAAAAAGTGTTTTCATAATTTCAGTAATCATTATAACTAAGTCTAAATTGGAGTCTTCCTGTCATGATTCCCACTCCCCAATAACTCAACAAGAAGGAGTTTAGGCCACTTCAGGCATCCATTATATTTTATGTATTCCTCTTATATACCCTTTCTCTGTTCAACCTTGTTCTATAACTTTTTAATGTTTTTATTGAATTTTTTGGATTTCATACAATACATATCAATTATATTTAGTCCCTTCTCCCTTACCTCCAACCTCACGGACACCCAGAAGACTTTATGCATTTTTGTCATGTATGGTAAGACCTATGGAGTTAAGTTTGTGTACCTGGATGTCCCTCAGTGTGAGTTTATCCCCTGGAGCCTGTTCAGCCTGTTTAGCAACACTCACTTAAAGAAGATCAACTCTTTCTCACCCAGCAGTGATCAAGAGCCAATAGTTCCTCACCAAAGTTGTGGCCTACTGCCCTTCCCCCTGGTACAATGCTGGCTTTTGTCTGGTTCAGATTGCATGGCTCTTGTGCATTTTGTCACCATTGCTGTAAGTTCATATGAGCAAGTTCCCAGAAGCCTATATTGTTCTATATTTTTATGAACATATATTTCCTTGCTAATTATATTGAAATGTTCTCACTAACAGGCACCATTAAATTCAAAATGTAACATTTCATATAAAACAATGCATTCATATCCTTTACTGGACCTTATTTTTCAACAAAACTATAAAAAAACTAAACTATATGTAGTATATTATAAGCACATGGTAAACCACATACAAACTTATTATGTAGATTTTGTGCCTCTAAAAACAATTAGGAAATGACTAATAAAGTCACAAAAAGTTATACTACTAGAAATGTCAAACAATAACTAAACATGGATATTTTGAATCATATATGTGTCAATTTTATGGTAAATTTGCCTCTCTATCATGGTGGCAGAAATGTCTTCCATTGAACTTATGTATCATTAACATTTTGAATAACTTTTCATTTGCTAATTATTGAAAAACAATGTTCATTTTTGTCATAAAAGATTAGAATACATTACTTTTCCTGCATCTGTCAGAAGGTGGCTGGGGAGGGGTGCTAAAGAGATGGCTCAGTAGTTAAGAGCACTGGCTACTCTTGCAAAGGACCCTGGTTTAATTTCCAGTACCCACATGGTAACTAACAACTATCCATAACTCCAGTTCCATGGGATCCAACTTCCCCTTCTGACCTCTGCTGGAATTGTAAAACATGGTTGCAGTTATATACATGCAGGCAATACAATCAGATACACACATACACACAAAATAAGAAATAAAATATTTTTAGAAACAGTGGCTTTGGTATGTGATGACACATACCTTTAATATTAACATACTAACAGGCTGGGAGCCAGAAGCAGACAGATCTCTATGAGATCCATAGTGAGTTCCAGGACAGTGGGGGCTATAGGGAGAGCCTGTCTCAAAAAGACAAAAAAAAAAAAAAAAGAAAAGAAAAGAAAAGAAAGACCAGTTAGTAAAATGGTCCATAACCTCTCAGGATCTGTGTTTTATTTATAGATCATAGGAACTGGAAGAAACTAAAACGTAGAAGTAGCTTCAAGTTTGAATATTCTAATTGTATCAGAATTAGTTCTGAGTGTATGGAACAATTCTCAGAGAAAAGTTCTATTGATGGAGCAGGAATGCCTCAGGTAAAGTATTTGTTTATCATAACTATTTGTTTTCATTCTTCCTAGAGAATGAGTAACTTTGAAAGTATTCTAATGTTTATATTAATATTTACTCTATAGGAAATTTGAATACATTAAAAATAACATCAGTGGCCTGGCATTGTGATGCATGCCTTTAATCCTAGCACTTGGGAGGTAGAGGCAGGCAGATCTTTGTGAGTTTGAGGCCAGCCTGTTCTACATAGTGAGTTCCAAGACAGCTGAGGCTACAGGGAGACCTTGTCTCAAAAAGACAAAAAAAAAAAAAGTATGAGAATAATTACCTAATAATAATCATAATCAATACCACTCATTAGAACAGGGAATATAATGTCTATAGTTTTTTTTTTTATTTTGGTCTTTATTATTTTCAAAATTGTTAAGTATTCCATATATGATTTTTTTAAAACTTCTTGTGATAATATTTTAGTCATACATACAGTGATTTGCAATAAATTTTACTTTCCTGAGTATGACATATTTTTACTTTAAATGAAGTACTTTATGATTCATTTATCCCATCTATAGATATAAGCTCTTCAATCTCCTAAAACTCCTTTAATTTTTAAATCATTGCAGAATTCAATGAACGCAAGGTTTCAGAATTTGATACAGACATTTAATGACCTGATCCCTAGTGAGAGAAAAGATTATCTCATTTTCTTTGGGCTTTAACTAAACTGTCTCAGACAAAAGTTTGTGTCATAATTTAAGTGAAAGGAAATGTCTGGCATAAATGTAAAATGAAGGATGGTTGAGGGTGGGAATCATAGCGGGTGAATCGGGAATTAATAAAAATTGTGAGTTATGTACCTCTTGGTATTTCTTTAAAACCCTGCAGAGTGACTCATTCATAAACTAAACAATATTTGTTGAGCGTTCTCTACTACCAGTCATTGTAGGCATTGTGACTGCCTTAGTTACTTTTCTTGTGATTATGGTGACTAAACACCTGGTGAACAAGTTCAGAGAGAAGCATTTGCGGTTAATGATTTGAGGGGACAGTCCATCATGTTTGGGAAAGCATTACAAGCCACAGCTCCATGTCCCTGGGAGCATTTGGCTGTGTTTTCTCATCTCTTTATATCTATGTGGAACAGGAAGCAAAGAGTTCAGTAGGCATGAGGCCAGGCTGTCAATGCTAAAGGTCCAGCCTCTAGAGATCAATTTGCTCTAGCTACAACTCACCTTCCACGGTTTCCACAACTTCCCCTAAACAATGAGATCAGCTGGGTACCAAGTGTTCAGACACATGAACCATGGAAAACATCTCACATTTAAACTATAAGAACAGAATAGCAATATGGGATCATAAATAAAAATCCTTCTTATCATGGAATTTATTTTTAAAATCTTAAGCTCTAGTCTTCCTTTCGCTAGTCTATTTTACTGTATATTCAGTAACTGTAGTTTTAAATCCTGGGTAGATAACCCTGTACTATTTCTTTATCATTGCATTACTAGCCTGTGTCAGTCACCATACCCATCCTGCCAGACCCCTTTAAGTTAGCTACCTGGTTAATCATTTATCTCTTGGTCATAGTCTTTGAATTCAAACTAATATAATCTCTCTAAAAAGACACATATGTGAAGGTAATAGCAGGAGGATTATAGTAGTTCTTTTAAAGCTGAAGCAAAACAGAGCCAAGGTTTTATATTTATCAATCTTTTATATAATGATTATAGATTAAAGAAAGCTAATGCACTCTCCAAAAATGAACATTTTTTGAATCATGAGAATTGACCCATTATTTTGAGCTCTGTCAGAGTACTTTTATTTTACATGTTTTTAATTGATCTCTTCCATTTTCTTTTATAATTGACTGAAATGTTGTAATATTTATTGCTTTAACTGTAATGTTTCAACATGAATAAGACATATATATTATTATTAAGTAGAAAATGTGCCAAGATAATAAACCACTTTCAGAAGTAACATTCTGGGTCTTCTAGTTTCCATGATTCTTCTCATAGAATATGAATATTCTACTGTGAGTTTTAGTAAAATTCAGTAAGATTATCTACTATAAAAACATCTCCATGCTTAAGCAAAGAAGAACATGATGTCAGCAAACTCTTGTAGGAAAAAGAAAAAAATCAATAAATCATTTATAATTTTATATATTATTCAAACCCTATTTGAAAATACATGCCATAAGTTTTTAAAGATAATTGTCAAAATCAAAGACACAAAATGTAAACATACAACTAAGGAGTCAGTGCAAATTATTCACCTACCTCACTTTTGATCAATCATGTTATAAGTACAGTAAAAACAATGCCATGTATTTATATATACCTTATCATTTCTTGTTTACAATAATAAATGATTTTTCACTTTATATTACGGAAAAAGATACAATTATAAGAATGAGAAAACAAAATAAATATAATCTGAAGAACAGCTGCAGGGAAACACACATAACATCTTTCTGTAAGGAAATACAAAATACATTTTCATATGACCTAGTAAATTTGGTATAGAATTTGCCTCTTGGGATGGGGAGGGTAATGATACTAAAGCTAGAAGAAAGCTCTAAATGTATCTATGGCAGGTGTTTATGTTTATTTATCAAAATCAAATAACTTTCTCAATTTTTGGAAATACTTTACAGACTATTACCACTCATGTGTAGGATATGCATGTGTGTTGGTTATTTATGTGCAATGCTAAAGAAGCCCTCAAATAGCCTTTGCCATACCTCATAAATTTTCCTC
>NW_008335967.1:9364772-9368200 GCF_000622305.1 Nannospalax galili | reverse complement strand
GTTCCCTGTTGTTTCTGACTGATCCTGGAAAGGAGAATACAGTAAGTGAGGTTCCCATGCCTGTTGCTCCTGACTGATCCTGGGAATAAGCATACAGTAAGCACAGGCGTCCATGCCTGATTCTCCTGATTGATCCTGCAGCATCCCTGCGGCCTCTCCCCTGTCTCTACACTGGATCTTTATGTCAAGTCAGGATTCCTGACTGCTCTGAGAGCACGGGGAAGTGGGAGAGCTTTTGCACCTCTGCGTACAGCAAATCCTGTATATTCCCTGGTGGGACAACCCAGACTAAGCTGAGCCGTTTCATCAGAGGTAATGCTGGGAAAGAAGAAGGAAAGGTTGACAGAAAAACAACCTGTAAAAATGGAACACTGGGAAGGATTAGGACCATGCAGAAGAATTACCAGAAACTTTAAGAACCACTCCTCTCATCTTTACTCACTGAGATTTCATAAGAAGTTGTTTCCTAGGATTGAAGGATTTACTTAATGCCTGGTATAAAATCCTCCTTCTAAAGTGTAAGAGTGATGCTGGTCAGGAGAGATGTTGAGAAATGCTTCCTAAAACAGTACTGAAGTTATGCTTGGCTAAAATGTGCTGTTTTAACTATTTAGGTCACACATTAATGCTTTCCTCATATTTTGACCAATAAATGTTAAAAAATATTTAGCCTTCAGAAAGAAACTCTTATAGGGGTCACAGACTTAGTAATGGGATGGTAGGGAAACACCTTCTATTTTGAGTCTTAGGTTACTAATGGATTTTTAAATAGGCATTTTAAAAGTCAAGTACTAACCTTCAAATCTGGGGTTAAGGAGGGGATGATGTTTTGGTTCTCCCTGTCATTTGAAAGAAATTAGTTCAAAGATTTTTTTGTCCTGAAAAATAACACACACTTGAATTGTGAAGGACTTGATCCATCTCCAGGGAAATCCTATCATGGTTCATAGTAGTATCATCTCCATCTTCCTGGCTGGGACTGTCCTGAGGGAACAATGGACATCTATGATGGAAGATGTCAGGGCCTAGGCATTGGTGCACTTGCCATACACTTTACCAATAAGGAAAAGTTAAATAAAAAGATTTGAGTTCCTAACAGGAGAAGAGGAATGGTTATCAAAATGGGAAACAATTAGCATATTAGCAAATACATAAAATACAAAACATAAAAAAGTAATATGTAACTGAAAATAAAAGCACTAAAAATAACCAGCAATAATATAGCCAGTATCCAAAATAATAGAAAAGATGTAACTAAGGAATAAGTATGTGTATGTAATTGTAAATTATACATTAATAATTGAAGTACAATGGATGTAAAGTGAAAAAAATAGTGTTAAAGATAACATATTGTTAGCAATGAATTCTCAATCCTAAATGAGGCTTCTGTTTGCCCTTCTGTGCCTCAAAGATCCTTGGTAAAGAGATAGCAGCAAGATTGTAAGAGCCAGAGACTGTGGATGACTACAACAACAGTGGTTTCTGGACACAACAGGGCAGTTGCACATATGAACTCAAAGCAGTTGTGAAAGCATACACAGGACCTGCTCCAGCTCAGGCCAGAGAAAATCTCAGCATCTACCCCTATTTGAGGAACTATTCACAACTGATAGCTTCTGGGAATACTGAGAGTCGGTTTTCTGTAAAGATGTGACCCCTGGTATGGAGCCCCAGGGATGACTCTATACCTAAGTGTATACAGTCAGCAAAATTGGATGATGATTTTAAAAAAATGAGAACACAAGCCTGGGTAAGGAAGGGAGCATGGATCTGAGAGGAGTTGGGGGAGAGCTTAATGCCACTAAAAATACATTGAATGAAAATTTTAAAATAATAAATTAAAAACTTAAGGTGTAAAAATGAAAAATAATAAAATTACTTTTCTTTCCCTCAGATACTCAGTGATTATAAAGATCTAGTGTCTTGGAAAAAGGCTGTACAGGAACAAAATTCTAGAGATACCAATGATAGTAGGAAAACATTAAGTGATTAAAGTCTATATAAGGTAAATTAAATGAGTAATTTAAAAGTAGCACATATTATAGCAGCAAAAGGTTCATATGTAATGATGAGTTCACCTCAAATTAAGAATCAGATATACTTAGGACATGATAGGCTCAACATAAATGACAGAATATAAGAATTACATTGGGGGGTGGTTATAGAAGGGTGCCAGCGAGGAAGGTGATACAAAGATAATTAAGATGTTCTGTATGAAAAACACAAAAACTCAATAAAATTTTACTAAAAGAAGAAAAAAAAGATAGACATGAAAATAGTCAAGAAAGGAAAAAGTATGGAGGTGGTGGCCCAGGTCAGGTTCAGGGGCCACGTTTCTGTAATGCTAGCCCTGAGGTCAAGGACAGACAAGGCTTCACAGCAAGCTTGAGGTCAGCCTGTGCTAAACACCATGATCCAGTCTGTCCTCCACATGGGTTCTGGTTCCTCCAAGGGGCGGGGCCTGCTGCAGAGGATTGAATGTGGAGAGTTAGCCAGGAAAGGAGGGGCTTGTGGTGCCATCTTGGGATGGTAGCCATGAGCAGCCAGGATCGCAGGGTCGGGTGTGGGGAACACAGAGCAGCTGGTCATACACAAGGACAGAATGTCCTGGCACTTATGGACCTGGGGCAAGACCACTGGCCCCTGAGTCATGGGAGAAAGCTAGTGGTGACTATGGGTGAGCTGCAGGAGCTATCTGTAAGGGCGGGCTCTGAGCCTCTGTGCAGAGCTATAGGGAACAGAGCTGAGTGGCACAGAGCTGAGCAGTGCAGAGCTAGGCCCTGGGTGCTTGTTCCTTTGTAAGTCACTCCCCTCCCTCCCACTATAATAATAAATGCACATAAAGATATGTTATATGGTTTGACTGATAGTGCAAGAGAATCAGAGAGAACTCTGGTGACAAAAAGTCTCAAAAAAATGAGAATGAGCTCCTAGCCTGCACTCCCATTCTCAGACATCTTGGGGTAAGTCTACAGCGCAGCCCTCCGCGCTTTTACTCCCCAAGCCACATTCACCCTTCCATCTCCCCCGCTGTTCTCTACTCCTAGTTTGGGCCCTGCGCCATTCCTAGTCTTGGGGCCCCAGACACCTGGGGAATCAATACTGCTTCCTGATCTTTTTCACCCAGACCAACTTAGTGCCTTCCCTGGGCCCTAGGAACACTGCTTCTAGACCTGGCCCCACCCTCACCTCCCTTTACTTCCCTGATCCTGCAACACCGCTAGCCTCTTTCTGGGGCTGACAGCCTCTTTCTGGGGCTCCGAGGCTTACCTTTCCTCTCCCTGATCCTTTGCATCCAGTACAACCCAGCTACTCAATCCACTCCCTGGGATATCTTGGGACTTCTTCCCACCCCATCTGCCTTTGCATCCCTGCGTGGCACGGCCACGGCCAGGATCTCAGGTCAGTCCAACACCCAAGTTCCTGAG
>NW_008335967.1:9362854-9363665 GCF_000622305.1 Nannospalax galili | reverse complement strand
AAATCGACCATACACTGGGGCACAAAACAAAGCTCAGCAAATACAAAAAGATTGAAATAATTCCATGTGTTTTATCAGACCACAATGCAATAAAACTCACAATCCACACCCGAAGAAGCCAAAATCACCACCCAAACACCAAAGGACATACTTTCTACTCAGCACCCCATGGAACTTTCTCCAAAATCGACCATATACTGGGGCACAAAACAAAGCTCAGCAAATACAAAAAGATTGAAATAATTCCATGTGTTCTATCAGACCACAGTGCAATAAAGCTTACAATCAACACCCGAAGAAGCCAAAATCACCACCCAAACACCAAAGGACATACTTTCTACTCAGCACCCCATGGAACTTTCTCCAAAATCGACCATATACTGGGGCACAAAACAAAGCTCAGCAAATACAAAAAGATTGAAATAATTCCATGTGTTCTATCAGACCACAATGCAATAAAACTTACAATCAACACCCGAAGAATCCAGAATCACCACACGAACACATTGAGATTAAACAACATACTCCTGAATGATGAATTTCTTTCAGGAGAAATTAAGAAAGAAAGAAAAGTATTCCTGGAACTAAATGAAAAGGACAATAAAACACAACAAAACCTCTGAGACACCTTGAAAGCAGTCCTTAGGGTGACGTTTATAGCTCTAAGTGCCTACATTAAAAAATAAGAAAGAAAACAAATAAATGACTTAACATTGTAAATCAAGACACTTGAAAAGCAACAGCAAATAGATTGCAAACCCAGCAGACAAGAAGAAATAACAAAAATCAGAGCAGAAATTAACAGAAACAG